>NW_028288822.1:3686205-3839796 GCF_059628265.1 Tinamus guttatus | reverse complement strand
TAACCTTTCTTTTACTTTGCAATTATCATTTGTATTTTTCTCTTTTATTTTTTCTCTTTTTTTCTTCTATGGTCATCTGGATAATTTTGAAATTTGGCTTCCTTTGAGGCTAAAATGTTAGGGAAATAAAGCAAGCATTAAATAATAAAAGGATTGAAATGGAAATCTGTAAATTACAAATCTCTAAGTCAGAAATTATTTTGAAATAGGGGAAAATACTCACAATAGAGCTAATCACAAGCTGGAGAAACTTCTTACTAACTTCTTTGTTGAAGAAACATTTGTTTCACATGTTAACTAGGAATGGTCCTGTTCATAATTAAATGTTTGCCTGTTCCAGTATTGTAGCAATAGAATAAAGAGTAGCTTTGTGAAAGCCAGGTTATTGATTACAAGAACACTGCAATGTGTTACAACAGCTTTACTCAATCCCCACTTTTGCCACTGAGAAAACAAGACCCATCACTGCTACCTTCTCACTATCAGCAAAGATAAATAAATTCAAATTATTTCTTACACCACAAAATATTTTCCACTGATACTCTTGTAATATAAAAAAATTAAAAGGCCGTTAGGCAAATACTATGAACATATATATTTGTATTGCCAAAATGACTCCACTCATGCTGTGTGAAATAGAGAACACATAGCAGCCCAAAACTGGCTACAGAATGGAAATGGTGGTGTGTGTAGCAAAGGCAATTGACCTGTGTAGTGAAACTGCTATTGAATCTGTTAAAATTCTACTGCCCACAGCCAAAATGCAGCTAACTTTCCTCTAACATTGCAAAGACTATGGGTGCCTCACAGACTTCATCGTGATCATGGAGTCGGTTCAAAATACCTTCCACTTTTCAGGGAGTATTTTGATTATGATGCTACAAAGATTTAACAACGTGGTTACTTTTGAGCATCATTAGTAATCCTATAGAGGTCAAATTAAACCTGCCTTTCTGTCATGAAAGCAGTGCTTTAATAATGTATGTAAATATTTAAGTTTTGTATCATTTGATCTAATTAATTCAAGTCAAAATGAAACAGTTGATGTCTTTGCGTCAATGCAAAGAAGAAGACCAGCTCAGTTATTTGAGTGCTCAGAATAATTGCCCTGAAATTATAAATAGGATCAGAAGTTTTGTCTTCCATGATGCACTGTAAGATGTATACATCATAGCATATGTAAGAGGTTGTTTTTGAGTCCTGCCTTGATTTGAGGTGTTTTCCTTCACCTCTGCTGTTCATGCAGTGATTCACTACATTCTCCGTGCGTAATGTTCAGATAATAATCTGTGTAAGGTCTTGAATGTGACTATTTTATGAGCATTAATTGCTTTCAATGGGACTACTCATTAGTAAAGGTCAGTCTTCTCGTCATCAGGGACTAATTAGGAAAATTGCAAAGGGAAAAGAAGTAGAGAGAGAGTTGTAGTTATTGTTAATGCTATGATTTTGCTAGTATTCTAAGCCTAATAGCATGTTTTCATGTTTCTTGCTTTAAATACCTACCTATTAATATTATGAGCATTGTCTAACTTGGAGAGCTTCTTTCTTCTATCTATCCTTATTTTTCATGTTTTTACCTAAATACTACCAAGTACTAATTGGTTTGATATTGCCTTCAGTGGGAAGATCACACTTGATTAAATCAAATACCTCAGCAACAGTATATTATCCATTTCATCTTGGTGCTAGCTAACATCATGTTTAAAAATTTAGGTGGACTATGTTTCCTCTTTATTTGGCATTGTTTGAAAGATCAAAGATGAAGGGCTGGAAGACTAAGATAGTTCCAGTTCATACTGTGTATAGTATACTAGATGTAGAATATTAGATATTACTCTAGATGTTCTATATTTGTATCATACATGTAGATTAGATATAGATTTATATCTTATATATAAAAGTAATATGTCCAAAGTAATAATATATTCCCAATACATTTGAACAAAAACTATATATATATATATTTCCTGTGACTATGCAGGGCCGTATCAGACAATTTCATTGTGATATCCCTTGGTGGTTTAACGTGATAATCTGTCATAATGTAACCAAATGTGAAAGGAAAATATAAATAAAAACTAGAAAACCTAATTTTTCCCAGCTGCTCGTTATTGTTTCTAAAACTGAGCAAGCAAGTCAAAAATTCCAAGGTTGCAGCAGCCCAGGCATGAAATAACTCCTTCTGCCTGAAGCTCATCAGCCAGCTTGGTGCTCCAGGGTAGCAGTGTGGTCTGGTCAGTTTGGCTTTAGCGATATGACAAGCTGAATTTGGGGGGTATTAGCATTCCCAGAGACTCGTAAAGGTCAGGCTTAGCAGGCAGCTTATTTTCCTTTTGTATAATGTGTAGTTTGCTCATATAAACAGTACTTAATCTCTGAAATAAGGCCTTTTCAACTGTATAGGAATGGAGTACCTCACCAATAGTGGCCTCTCTATAGGCACCTATCTGTTAAAAGCAGAATATTGTGACCACCTCTCCTTGTTGTGGTGCCTAATTAACAAATGTAATTGCCAACTGCACATAGGATTTTAGTGACTGCACGTTAAGTTGCACTGACCACAAGAACAACTGACATTGTAAATAGAAAAATTTGGAGATTTAATTTCTGCTTTCCCATATGTGCTCTAAAAAGAAAAAAAAAGAAAAGAAAAGGAAAAAAAAGACAAAAAGAAAAGCCATGTATTTTAACTTCTAAACAAAAGAATTCATCTTCTTACTCCAAAGTGTTCCAGAAACAGATACAATTTAGAAGGCATTTTTGTGACCTTGTTTATTCCTTTTAATATTGTAATTACTATTGGTTACAGTTGTAAAATTTTATACAGCAGTATAAAATATGTATGCTAAGGTTGAGTCTACAAGAGCTTATAACTGTATGGAGACAATATATGCAAAGTCTGGGAAAGGCAAAATGCACATGTGAAATGAAAATCATAGAAAAAAAGTAGAAATCATAGCAAATTAAAATGGGAGTTGACCTAAATCATTTAGGCAGGCCGCTGCATTGAAAATGGATCAGAAATAACATGATTATTTCTGTTAAAGCTGGACCTAATATATTTTTTAAATGAGCAAACAAATGCATAAAATCTTCCCACCCCAAATTCCTATTAATACCTACTTTAAATCTCGATTAGCATTCCCTTCCCCAAGAAAGTATCTTTTCCTACCAATGGATAACACAGAGATTGAGTAATAGCAGGTCCCTATACAACACCATATTACAGACTGAGACACTTATCTTCGTATTCCATGAAACCTCAGTTTTATTTTTGTGCCTATCATGTTTCCTGTATAAGCCGAATTTCATTTATTAATGACCAAGACAGTAAAGAAAATACTGGCATACTGAGCAACATAGGCATCTCTGAACTCTCCTGTTTAGTATCACTGTCTTGGTGTACAAGTAAACTACTCAAGTCTAGTTTCGGAGTATTTTTCCTTGAACAGCTGTGTATTCTCTTTGTAGTTTAATCTTGACCATCTCTCCCAATTTCCTTTGGGGACTATTACTATGACTGTGTCAAAACCTTCATAATGCCATGCAAATTTATATTGCAATCCTCCCACTATTCTTCAGGCCATTTATGAAAGAAGGAAATTAAACTGGGTTAGCATTTGGTCTCTATAAATCTTGGTTGGCCTTTTTTTTTTAAAAAAAAAAAAGCCTACAATGTTGTAGGTGGCTATAAATGGATTGTAATAATTTTTCCAAGTGTTTTCTCAGATAGTGAAATTAGGGTGTCTGTATTATGTTCCATGCACTGTTTTTTTTTAATTATTATTATTAAGATAAGTAAAATGTTTCATGTGCTCCAGTCTTCTGGATCTTTGCTGAGCCCAGAGACACAGAAAAAAAAAGAAACATAGAAGTGTAGCCAGGTCACACTGCATTCAAAGACCAAAGCAAGAATAACAGAACATATATCTCCTGATTCCAAATCCACATTAGGCCATGCTAGTCCTTGAAATTTCCTCAAGCAGTACAAATCTCTTTATGTCTGTCAGTGTCACTATTATAGCAATATAACCAGAAATCTTGGAAATAGGCTATAAGCTTTGAAAAACTCAGCTGTTATAAGTGACTTACTGACAATGTCCAACATCGTGGTTGAAAAGCATGAGGTTGGGCAAGTACTGTGTCCAGTCCTCACTTGTAAGAGAACTAACTGCCTTCCTGCCTCTGGCGTTCAGCCAGGCTGCTCTCTAAACAGTGAGCCAGATCGCCACCTCAGCAGCTATTTCAGCTCCCTTGGAGTAAGAGGCCAGATCACAGGTTGCTGTGCTAGAGCTCACAGCAAATGTGGGTTCCACTGACAGCCAAACTGCCAGAATATTTGGGACTATGTTAAGAAAGGACTCCAGACTGGAGAAAAGAAGAGCGAAGTCTGAGCTCTGAGTGAGAATACGGAAGCACAGTTGAAAAGAGAAAAAAAAAAAAAACATGATTTTAGTGAAGGACCTCAATGATTATCCTTTTGCTGGCATCCTTTCTGTAATTTTCTTCTGTAATTATCCTTTTCCTGGCCTTTCTGTAATTAATTAAAAAGCTTGTCATGTTCACGTACCCATCTCTGCAGGAATTCCAGGAATATTTTGCTTAATGTGAGGAGGCATGGCTTAAGCTGGCCAATAGTAAGAGACTGTCCTTGCTTTATTTTTCGTTGGGGACTTCTGTAGTGTGCAGGCCTTCTGTTCAACCTTTACACTTTCTGCAGAAGACAAGAAATTGAAGCCTCCAGGGTAACCAGAAATACGGAACATGGCACAGCAGCTCAGGAGAAAAATCTAAACTGCTATTGATCACAAAAAATAGTAAACATCTGGGGATCATTTGAAACTGAAGCTGCTCACTCACTATAGAAGACATGAAAGAAGCAGTTAATGTTTCTTTCTGGGTAAGGGATTGATCTTTATCATCACTTTCCCTAAACTGTATTATTAACAATCACCAGGGAAGGAGAGAGACACATATTTAAAGGGCAGCAGTAGTTGTCCCAGGTCACAGAAATGAGGAAGGAATTTCAATCTGATGGACTTGTTTTCTGTCCAGTATTAGGAATATCTTATGTTTGACATAATTTTTGTGCAAAGTTTGAATGACCCTTTCAGGGATTCATACAAATAAATCAAGTTAACACAACAACAAGAGGAAAAAAAAATCTCTTTTGTGAGGCTTCCAAAGTAAGTTCCTTTTATTATTTACCAAAATGTTTCTTTTTTTTTTTTTTTTCTTTTTTGTCCCAGCTTTTAAATTTTTATTTCAGGTGAAACTTTATGTGTAGTAATCTCCATAGCGCCTAAGGACCGCCATGCAGCCAGCCAACGCACTTGTTTTCTTTGTGTAGAAATTTGTGTAGAAGAAGGGGAGCGAAAGGGATGGTACTCTGCAACCCGACCTGGTGAGGCAGCTTGAGTCTACTGGTATTAAATCTTGCTGTGAGGACACTTCTTTCCTGTGTGATGATGATCCTACTCCAGTGATGCAAAAAGTCGTAGGAGCAGTGATACTGTTTATTGGCAGTGGTTTGGACATAGGCTTCTCGCAGGCTCTGCATACAGGAAGCATTTTTGAAATGGGTCCTCTTTTTTTGTTGAGGAAGAGGGTCTGACTGAGGAGACTTCCATGTGAATGAGAAGGGACTCTTTGGAGCCCTCACTCTTATCTTCTCAGAGTGAGTCTAAATCTATTTTTCCCACTATTTTACAGTGGATCATTTCTGTACAACTATGCAAATCAGTAGGAAGTTAGATTTCCAAATAGCACACCTGAGTCTGCTGCTAGCTGTTACACATGTTAATATACATAACCTGGTTACATCCCCCTGTGATGCTTCGAAAAGTACTACACCCACCCCATGTGTATAAATTATTTTGTTGTTCACAGATTTTTGAGTAGAACTACAAAGGCATTATAAGAGCAAGACATTCTTTATTCTTTCCAAATGGGATATTCTTTGCTGCACCTGGAAAGAATGCAAGCATTCCAGTTGATAAAAATGGGATTTCAGTGAAGTCAGAGGGGAATTGAAGGAAGAAACCTCGTATAAACGTAGCAGCTCAAGTTAAGCAAAGGTTCTTATCTGTCACAAACTAATTGTCTGGGACCAACTGTTGCACATAGCATATCTCTCCCTGATCAGAGAATCTCGAGTAAAACAAATCTGTGCCAGAAAAAATATATACTTATATATGTATATCTGTACATAGACCACAATGTGGCTTATTGCCTACACACCTTTTCAATTTGCAGACTTGACCAATGATTTAAGAAAGAAATGCATGCATCTATACTAACGTAAACAATGTTTGTAAAGTTAGACACCATGCTCATTCATCTTTATCGGGTCACATGTCAGTAAAGATTTTGTTAAGTGCTCTATTATTTTGATAGTCGGTTTAATGACTACATACTGTAAAAGTTAAAGCAATTATATGTAATGCATAATGAGAAATATGACTTCCAAATGTTTGTGTTCAATGGATGTCAGATTCCAGTTGAAAAAAATGAACCCCTCAAGGTTACAGTCTGCTCTTTAGAAGAGCCACATGTTGTAACCTCACAACCTCTAAATTTCAGCTGGTTTCTATGCATGATCAGAGGAGGGGAATCTGTGCCATATTCTGCCCTTTATTTTCTTGAATCTGTATGGAGCAGTGATCAGATGTGCACTTTTGCTAAATATGTATTTGATTTACATACAAATCTGAATTCATGTATTTTTCTTGCAGCATTTCTCATTCTGACATTTTTGTCAAAGACAAATATGAAAATAAGAAATGACCTTTTCTAAAATTTGTATGTGATTGCTGTTCTTATATTACTGTTGGTAAAATGATACCATTTAGAGACACCAAATGAGATCAAGAAACACTGTATGCACATGTTGGTAAAGGTGGTCTCATATTAAATATTTAAAATATAAGTACTCTGGACCTAACTCTAGTTAAGTCATAGTACTCTATGACTTAAAAAATCATAAAAGAAATGTCTTTATAGCTTTCTAGAAAGAAGAGTAGAAGTGAGTGGTCATGGTAATCAAGAACATCTTGTCTTAGAGGAATCTCTCAAGAAGACCAGACATTCTCTTTCCAGCCTTTCAGCACAGATTTCTAACTCCCACTCATCTTTCCAGTCCTATTTGCTGTATACCTCCTTCCACTGTTCTTAGTCACTGCTGGTACCCACTTTACCATACAGAGTGTTAATCTTCCTCATCATCAGAACTGTAAATTCAGCTTACCATAGTGTACTGGGCTCTCCCCATTTAGGAATTGTTTACCTGTCCCTTCTGGTTCCCCTTTTCCTTTTTCATAGCAAGTAGCATACAGGAAAGAGATAAGGCTAGAAGCAAGGTAGGGCTAAAATCAAGGATAGCAGCTGCCTCCATTGTCCAACTTTGCAATGTTTGTATTCAGGATTCAGCACTTTGAATGCAGTCATCACTCAGTTCAGTCAAAAAAAGAATTTTGAATAAAAATTATTAAATATAGAAAGAAACAAACAGTGGGAAGACCTCGTGGACCACTGCATCATTAACTGGCTGGACTTCTTTGAACTTCTTGGGAGATGAAGCTGTTCATATGGAAATATGGCTTCTATCCCTTAAATTCCTTTTGGACTGTAGTTGAAATGCAGTCATCGTGATTCTTTGCAAGTATTCACTATAGCTTCGTGCACATTGCTTAGAAATATGCAC
The DNA here is from genome assembly GCF_059628265.1 of Tinamus guttatus. Taxonomy (NCBI): domain Eukaryota; kingdom Metazoa; phylum Chordata; class Aves; order Tinamiformes; family Tinamidae; genus Tinamus; species Tinamus guttatus. The sequence goes on along the minus strand of NW_028288822.1, from coordinate 3,832,091 downwards.
TTTAGGTGAATAAACTAACAAATACCAAGACAAGGCATTTGAGTATCACATTTAGAAATGAAACATTTCATATATTTAAATAAAATTCTATTCATCCTGATTATGCAGGACTTTCTTTACTAGAACAATATAATGTGCATATTAATATATACAACTTTAGGTAAAGCTGTCATACAAGACCAAGCAAATGCCTGAAGGAGCTTTTATTTTACTACTTTGCTTATAGTGTGGTTGGTATAAACTACTTTTGTTAGTTTAATAACGAGAGTGGGAAGAGGCCAAGCACTGGGAGATTAATTTAAAAACTACCTCAGAAGAATTAGCCACAGGAGAGCAACTTCAGGGTGTCTGGCACATATCAGCATTTTATTTAGTTGTAACCAAAATATTGCACATGGATTCATAAAACACATTTGCTGGGTTTCCTTCTAAGTTTCACAGTTCGTTCTTTCTTTTAAAACCTGTGGTAGGTCAGAATTAATGGAAGTAATTTCCTTTGCTAATGACCTCAAACACACTCATTTTAAAACTGTTGTAGTGGCCTTTTAAAGAAAATGTTGAAGGCCATTCTTGAATTTTCAAGATCATGCATGAAATAGCAGTCCGAAATATCTATATTTGTATGAAAAACTACATTAAACTTCAACAAGTATGTTTAAAGCACTGCAAAATGTATTTAGAGTTCATAGGTGAAACATACATTTTTATGGAGATATTATTTGAACAATGATACAAATGTCCATCTGAATGCTATATATGTGTTTATAAAAGATATGAGGGCTAGAGGAACGTAACAGGAACTTAATTGGACTTTTTGTATATTTTGCTGGTAAATCCCTTTCCCTTTTGACAGAGAGAAAGAAATATCATAATCTTTTAAATAATATCTTATGGTTGCATAAGCTGGTTGCTTGCTTTCTGTATTTTGAAGTGTATAGCACAGTAATATTTGCCAGTAATCTTGGCATAATCTTAATGAGTAATTTTTGGGGGCTGCTTGTCTGCGTAAATGTTTTGTAACCTTGGACAGCCGGAAGGCATTTTCATAGTATAAAGTTACTTTACTGCAGATCTTATGTCCATTCAGTCACAAATTTAAATAACCTGCAGAGAAGTAAGATATTTTTGTTTCAGTATTCAGGGTATATGGCGTATCATCTTGGTCAATGGGATTCAGACTAAGAGCCAATAAATTCCACAGACGAGTAGGCCAGGGAGAGATGAGGTACAGGAATACATTTGTGTTTCACCTGAATCAACCTGCACCCTTACTTCAGTCTTTGTGCTATCCTTATAATGTTAGGTACTCTTTTTTTTTAAAAAAAAAGCCCGAGTTGTGGAGTGAGGCTGTACCAGAACAGTATTTTGTACTGCATGGCTGCAGCAATTTTTGAGGCAGTGTTAGGTGTCCATAAAGTAGAGTTTCTTGGTTGGTCCATGGCTTAGGAGTGAAGAATTTTGTAAGGAGGCTAGGCATTTCGTGGACATTTTATTCATCATCCTTTCAGCCATTAGTGCATTGATTATTTATCTCCAGTGACAGAGAAGATAACAAAATTCTGGGTAGAGCTGACCTGCTGGCAGCAGCACTTGTGCTAGCTCAGCGGGGCAGGAAACATGATTTCCATGCTAATCAGAAGAGGCCCACCCTGGTAAAGATGTTTCTGAAGAGAGGAGGTGAGAATGGGCCACCCCAGACTGCTTCACTCAAGCAGACTATACCATAAATTAGAAGTCAAAATAGGCATTTTTCTCCTAGCCAAGAGAGTCTCAGTGGACTGCTAGGTGTACTTTGGTGATGAAAATGCTATGTTTGAAACACTCTAGTCTCCCCTTCCCCCTCTAAATGGCAGCTTAAGATTTCATTAAGGCCACATCAGCACTTCATCTTTCTGAGGAAGATTAATAGTGTGCTATAAAGTTTCCTGTGTGTCTGCCTCTTTCTGGAGACCGTTTAAAACCTTATCTTCTCAGCAGGACTTTTTTTTAAACAACAGTGGGGCTATGCCCCAGTGACCTCAGCCAACCTCTTTTCACAGCCATAGCAGCTTGTTTTCTGAGTGGGTGCAGCACCTCCCTTCAGAGGTGGCTGCTTTTTAATTTTTTTGGTCTTTTGTGAAGGGAAAGACTAGATAAGGGTAGACTGCACAGCAAGGTACTCTTTCAGAAGTAACTGTAACCAAACTCTTCGCTTGGCAATTGAAGGCAATCACAGGCTTTAATAAGAACTGAGGCAGAATATCAGTGGGCATTTCTGAAAAATCCATCCCGGCACCATTGGGTTATGGTTATAAACTATATATGGCACCTAGATATAAACAGGAAACAAATGCAGCTCTCTTTCTTTTCCTCCTTTTTTTTTTCCATAGGTTTTTCTCTTCTACTTAGTCATGACTGAGAAAAACTGATTTCCAAGAGTGGAGGTGTCCACGGACTCTTTCCTTGCGGTGGGTGTTAAGGCATGGGAATACTGTTTCTGCTTTGTATCTATAGTATTTTCATTTCTGGCATGTGCACAAAGACTCACTCTGTTTTTTTTAAGATGCAGGCCTGTTTACATAGTTCCACTAGAACTCAGTTTAATGATATGCCTTTTTGATTCATCTGCAAAACAAAACATCTTTTTATGTGTTTGTACAAAAGATCTTAGATGGTTGGAAAGTGAAATGTTGTGTAATTATTTTTTTCTGCTTTCCTTTTTGCCAGTAGCATTTTTCTGAATCATTCATTTTAAAGGAATGACAAGATTTTTTCATGTGCTTCTGGACAGTGCAACATGCAATGTTTTTCCCCATAAACACATTTGCTGTCGAGTGCTTTGTAAGGGCACCACCCCAAGGCAGCTTGTTTTAAGACGAGCCGTTCCAGTGCAGACAAAGTACTACTGCAATGCCTATGGCAATGTCCAATATATTAAAAGCACATCTTCTGGTTTTGTAGGTTTATTTCTTGTTCTCAAGCGCAGCACATTTCTCACTCTGACATTCCAAAGAAAGTTATTTCAGAGGTTCCTTTGAAGCAACCACCTGCATACAGAGCCAGTTAATATCTACTTAATAAGCTATTATTCCTGATGAAGTCCTGATGATAATCCTGGAAATGGTACTACTCTTCATTTCTTTTCATCTGGAAGGAACATACATAAAACTTGTGCTGAACAGGAGATTTGTGCTTCCTTGTCAAGTGTTTCCACAAGAGCAGGGTAGTTGTCAGTTCAACTGCACTATCCCTCTTTCTGTCTCTTCAGTGTCTCCAGTTTTGATTTGTAGTGCCTTTTCCTAAAATAAAAAGATAATAGCAGCTGTGAGATCAAGCTTTGAGGCCTGCGGATTTGGAGCATGACAGTGTACTTTCCATCCCATAGTTCTGAGATGCAGCTAATGCCACTGGGCTGGAGCACAGTGTCCCTGAGCCCTTGTGGGGACGCTCGCAGGAATGTCATCAGTTGCCCCAGGAGCCCTTCATTTGTGTCCCACAAAGGCCCACAGAATTGCAGCACACAAACAGAGCAGAGAGGGAACTAGGCAGAACAGCATCAAAGGGGCCTTGTTGTGTGAATATGGACAATGCTATAAAACTAACCTTGTGTTAACCTACTGAAGAATAGACAACAAGAACTCTGAATGCAAAAATATAGAGAGATGTATGAAAGCGGGAAAACATATACAAAAGTAGGCAGATTGAATTAAACTATTTATCTTTAAGCCACACAAGTCATGGTAATTAAATTAGGTCAGACTGGCTATAAAGCTACAAAAAGCAGGCTGTAACTAATTTAGAAAGAGACAGAGAAGACCTGAAAAGAAAACAGATTGACAGCCCCCCCCCCCTTTTTTTTTATCCAATCAAGGCAACAAAACTTGAGAGAGGAAGAAAAAAGGAAAACATTGATTTATCAAGATTTTCCCTCAACTTTAAACCATTAGAATAGACAAAAGCACCCAGTCTCATCTTTGATGAAGGTTTTCACATTGTTATTAGTGTTAGCTGAGGGTTACATGCATACAGATTCCCCCTATCCCCGAGGGAAAAAAATGAAAGCCTTTAAGTTAAAAAAAAAAAAAGTGGAAAGTGTAATAAAGATTAAAGCTAATCAGAGCTTTATCAATACAGTGCCACTAAGCTAAATCATTTTGAGCATCTTTATCACGTGTTTCTATGAGAAGAGAAACCCTAAACATCTGTAGAGGATCAGATTTTATTTAAAACCATTTTTTCCTAAAGACCATGTGCCAGTTTCCATTAAAGCAGCTATTTTTGAGAATGGTTTTATATAATTGCTTTGAATGTGTCAGGTTGCGCAGCATATGGAACTACAATTTCTGGAAGTTGAGAATGGGAGTATTAGAGGTTTATTAATTGATAGGTCTCAGTATATTTTAATGGCAGTTTTCATTCTCCGTTAGAAGAATTAGCATTCTAAGACAGTCTGGAGGGTTAGGAGGACTCTGTGAACAAAATGGGGGAAGGGAAGAGACAAAAAGCCCAGCTTGGTATGTATTGGCATATAATAGCAAACAACCCATTCTCACCCCACTTTTATGCCTGTTTTAGTTTTATGTAATTTCTAAAGTTTTCTAGTGGCAGACAATGCTCAGCTGCTACAGTTGTCCCAAATAAAATATGAACTTTTCCCGGTAAAGAAAATATTTGAGGTTTTCAATACTTGTAAAAGGCTGCAGATTCCCTGTGAAAATGGAATTTCCATGCCATTTCTATCAATAGCTCCCTGAGGGTGAAGTTTTGACCCCAGAAAGGTCAGTGGAAATTTCACTTGATTGCAATAATAGAATCATTTCTCATCTCATAAGCTTCCTTGCAACAAAGAAATGTGGGTAGCAAATGAGAAACTGTCCCATGGAATACTGCCATTAGGTAACACAACAAATTAGGTAACCTTCTATACAGTGGGAGAGAGCCTCTGGGAAATGATCCAAAATCCAAGAAGACAGATACAAAAAAATGCATAAAGTCAGAAAGGGGGAAAGAACTCAGGTGTGGCGGAGGCGGGGAGAGGAGGGAAGGAAACATTAAGCATCTTTCCTTGCAGAACCTAGTACTGGATCCAACCTGCTACTGCAGAAGGAAAAAACAAAGAGATATTTGAAAAAGGCTCAGAGGGAGAGTAGTCTGTAATCAGTGCAGGAAAATGTAATGCAAAGAACATAAGCAATCAGAGCTGGCTTGTCACTGTTTCAAAGTTGAACTGGCATCAACCAGCAGGATTTATTTCTCATCAAGAGAAGAATAAAGAAGCAAAACAAAGCTAAAGTCTAAGAATGGCATTTTAGGAGGGCATTATATGTGCAGTGTGCCTATTAGGAAGAAGAAAACAGAGAAATATCTATCAGGCACTAGAGCTACACCAAACTGAAAAAAATATCTATGTAAGAGGACAGAGATGAAGAAGCTATTTCATTTTCAGCGACTATTGGATTGGCCATGCGCTCTCTTTCTTTACATCTCTCTCAATCTAGTCTTCTTCCCTTTGGAGTAATTGATTTGAAAGAATACATTAAAAAGCTTTATAGCTAATTTTGGAATTGAGGAAATCAGCTAGGGTGTACAGCACTTTGGAGTTCTATCCAGTGATAAATGTTTGTTTCTGTGATAATAACTCCTTTTGTGCTACACCTTGCATCTCTGTGTTTTGCCCAGACACAACATCTCTGTAGAAAGAAATATTTTGGATAAAGTGAATAGCAGGAGGAGCCCTCATCTTTCAATCTGGAGAGACATGCCAAGCTCTGCATCATTAGAAAGATAAAATTTTAGCAAGAAGTTACAGAATTAGCAGAACGCAGGAGTCTTAGCCCAGATTCCAGTCCAAACACAGAGATTCTGAAATTTTGTTGCACCAAAACATATTGCCAAAACAGCCCTTTGCTCCTCCCCTCCTCAGGCTTCCTCCTCATCCATCTTTTTCCAACCCATCACTCTGACTCCCACTGTTTTGTGCTTCTCTTGCAAGGCTGCTAGCACTGACTGAGGCATCCAATACGCCCCACTGGCTCCATCCCAAATTAATCCTAGTCAGAGCGAGATCATAGAGCAGAACATAATTTCTTGAGCTCAGAGCCCCTTTGCATCTGTATTGTGCAATTGCAAGACACGCTTTAAATCTGCAAGACACTTTCCTCAGCTATCGGTTTAAGTCAATTTGTGTTTAAAGAATTGCTAGGATAACGAAGTTTGCCCATGGACAGAGCCATTTCCACTGACTTGTGCAGTAATAAATTAATACAACTTAATTGCAGCAAAGTCAGGATCATGGCCATTTTCTATATTTTTCTGCTTTGTGAAAAGGAAACATTTGGGAACAGTTGCTGTGATACTTGCAGATGCAAGACTGGAGCAAAACTAGACCTACTGTATGTTAAGACTGAAATTTCAGTTTTGCCTTGACTCATTGTGATTTTAAATATCTTAAATCCACTTATGATTGTCATAAGCTCATAGAAGCCATTGTCAGAAACTTCTGTCTCGAATTATACCTTGCGCCTTCGGTTCTTAAGTGATCTGTTTGAGTGTTTAATGCTTAGGAAATACTGTGTTGCTCTGTGTCAGCAACTGCCAATGGAGACAGGGTGAGACACAGTGATAAGCAAGAGCTGTTCCCTCTGTAGGCAGAGGACCAGCTGCCGAGTCTTGCTAAGAGGTACTAGGCAGAAGGCACTACAGAACTAGAGTTTTTAAAACAAGCCGCAGAGCCACGTCTGAATGCCAGCAGCTCAGTACAGCAAGTTATTGCTCAGTGCAACCAGAATGAGCCAAGGGACTGAATTAAACTGCTGAGTTTCGACACACTGTCTGTTACTTCATTTTTGTTGCTTATAGGTGAAAGGGGACCGGTCACTCGTCAACCTATTAGAGATTTTGAATCTATAGAATTTGGATGATATTTTATGTTTCATTGTGTTTCTTTAAAATGACACCCTCTCCCTCTCCCCAATTCAACCAGAAGCTGTGCTTCCTATTTTTTTTTCTATTTTGCACTTAAATTGGAGATGGCACAGAGCATTGGAAGAGGAAATACCTCTAGAAACAACCTCCAGAATCAGAGTCTTGAAATACTTTCCAAACACCTGCATGTACAATTCTATATCAACCTTACAGCTGAGCAGTTAAAAAGAGCTTCTTTTAAACTAATCCATGTTTCTTGGGATTTCTTAAAGTAAGTAATTAATTCTTCATCTTATTTTTATATTGTGCCAGTGAGATTCTGACTAGTGGTAGATACCCCTTAGTCATTTCCACTGACTGCTTCTTTTAGTTTTGGCATGACGCTACATGTTTTTGTTACATGGGGATCTCCTCAAACAAAGGAAAATTGTAAAACTGTCAGATCAGATTTTATATATTACTCTTGGCATTACACTCCATAGACCTCGTATACAGCGGATTTCAAAAGCTTCTGATCTTTTATAACTATTTCCAGTCTTACACGTACATTTTAAAGCTCCTCATCTGCAGTCACTGGGAATATGATTATTAAAGCTGAGGTAATTTGGATATTTTCATTCTGTAAGATATATAGAGGGATCCTTTACACTATAAATCATTTCCAGTGTTTCATTTTGCTTTTAGTTACAATCTTCATTGTTTTATTAAGAGACTGACTTTTTTTTTCTGCTAGGCATGTGAAATACGTTAAAGCTGATATCAGGGTGCTTAGATTTAGGAATAGGAACATTGACAACTTGGGCTACAGTCCAAATTAAATGAAAAGATTGCTGGATAACACTGAGAAACAGAAATCTCGTGTTATTTGTGGGATCATAACTCAAGCATTTTCTTCAGAGATCAATCACTTAGGACTGCTTTAGGAAGGAGAGTAAGCTTTGTGGAACAACTGGCTGAGATGACACATTATTCAGATGTCTTTTCTAAATGTAAACAAACCCAAACCATATTATCTTTAATCCTTGATTTATAAACAACTTGCATCCTGTATTTTGCAATTTCCTCATCCCTTTTTTTCACTTTTATGAACATTTTAATTTAAAAGAAGGAATTATTTTATAAATCTCTCGCAAACATATGATCATTCTTCCCTTATCATTTATACAGCTCTTACACAAGTCTGAGCAGAATATCTTTCTTCCTTTGTTATACGTACAGTAGCTTTTTTGACTGTGGCTGGCACTGTTTCCAAATAGTGTTTCCAAACTGTGGCTTCCAACTGTGGCATTCCTGCCTCCATTCACTTTTTCATTGTGTGGTTATTGCTTCTCTACATGTTGGAATAATGTTATATTTCAGTGAGAGTAAATTTGTGTTTTTTTCAGAAAGCAAAGGACCTCTCCAACCAAACAGTATCACAAGAGGATATGGTTGGGTTGAATTGGGGCATGTTAGAAACAAGTCTCTCCCAAGATATCAGGGAAAAAGTGGGATATCAGATATTGGGGAAAGATATCAGGGAAAAATCCTGAGCTTCAACTTAGAATTTCTAAGCGTTAGCATTTCTTTTTCTAATATCAGATAATTTCCAAATTTAGTTCAGTTAGCTTTTCAGAGACATTACAGATATCTTCGCAGTGTAGGAGAGAACATTAAGACATTTTTCCTTAATGAGGTTGATGGATGATACTGCCAATGCTGGTCTGGAGAACAAGTGTGAAGAGTCTATTGCCTAGAGAAACTCTGCAGGTCATTATCTAGTTTTATCTTTCTTTCAAAGAGGAAAGAAAACATATCTATCATCTGACTGATATGCTCATCCAACACTCTCTGAATAGAAGCCATTTCTCACACAGACCTTTCCTTTCTCTAACAACAAAGCTAGCCGAAGAACTCATGCATTAACATTTTTGATTTTTGTAGAAGAAAGCCTATAAGCTAACTAAGAAGTGTTTTAGATTTAGAAAACATGATAGAACAAAAGTAAATTCTGAAAGACTTTCCATGCATATGTCAGTGTCAGCACTCACTATTAAATATTTTTATCTTAGGAAAGCCGCTTTTGGAGGCAGATGATATCGGAGTGCTGAAAAATGATGTGTACAGAAGCAAATCCAAACTGTGATAAGGTTTTAAATGAATGCAACCTGGAGGAAAGCAGTCCTTAATGAACAGAAAGTGATTTGGGCGTGAGGGGGAAGTCCCAGGTTTAGCAGAACCCAAATTTCATTAGAAATGGCAGGGGCAGAAAGTCTGTGAGGTTGCCTTGAAGAGGTACCCTTGTGACTGGGTACATTAGAGAAACTGCTGTACAAACTGTGACAAGTTCAACATAGAGATTGCCACACCACTTAACCTTATGCTCATGTTAGGCCTTCCCTGATCCGTTAACTGACATTTTGTTTCCTCCTGCTTTGAAAAGCTCTTGAGATAGTCTAAAAATAAAGGGCCTGTTTTACTTGAAATCATTTTGCGTTGGACTAGCTTTGATCTAATAACCTTAAGCCCAGCAGGGCAGCTCAAGAGAAGAGTGACATTACTGTGATATGGAATAGCAAGCCCGGTGTGGCACTGGTAACCCTAGCATGCGCTGTGTCATTTCCTAGTTTGAGGGCTTCAGTCACATAGCTAGCTCGTGGGGTCAACTATTTCAACTCCTACAGGTAAGTTTCTCAAAAAATAATCAGGAAGCTTAATTCTGCTTCCTTTTTAACATTTCTTGAAACATGGTTTAGGAAACATTTAATGTTCCAAAACATGATTTGGGAAAAGAGAAAAGGAAAGTATTCACTCCTCCCTTGAAGAGACAGGTGACTGATGGTTTGATCAACAGGCAGAGGAGAAGGCACAACCAGCACACATTGCACTCCAGTTATATTCACCTGGAAGATTAACTTGGAGGAATAAACTGCTGGGACCTTTGAAACACTTAGACTGACAACAGTATATCTTGTGCAACACATTATGAGGATGACTTATTAACATCATTAGTCAGCCTTTCCTAAATGAATGGATAAAAGCTCTTGTTTAAATCAAGTATTGGTTTCTTGGATATGATTATTTAAGACAGAACTTTAGTCAGTAGAGGTGTTCTTTAATATAAGTCTCTTAGTATCCTTAAGCGATAACTCTTGAGACCACCTCCTTCCTGATACCTCTTCCTCTGAGCTGGAATGTTGCAGCAGAGCATGCCAGCATTTGTGGCGTGCTCTGATCTTACATAGCATCCTAAACCTATAGCTCTAATGGGAATCTTTGGCACACACAGGAATACTTTGGAATCTGTGGGAATGTTGATGGCCTGATAATAATCTATAATATTGCATTAGAAAAATAGTGATATGATAGGGCAAAACATGTCAGGGTGCACAAAACAAGGATTCGCTGTATCGCTCAGCTTTCACAACCACAAACTTGCTGGTTGGTTTAGGCCTCTCTTTCCTCCATATCCTCATAAAAATGTATTGCAAATGGGTACTGAGAAACTACAGGAAAATCCTTTACTGCTCTAATAGCATCTCTGCCTTATGATAGTTTTGGAGTAGCTTTTTTTTCTGTTGTTCCCCAGCAGGAGAGGTTCTTTCCATTCCAACAAGGTTTAAGCTTAAAAATGGCAAAGAGAACATTTTATGGGCCTCTCTGGAATAAACAAGGGGAAAAGCATCAAAAAGCTGTGTATGAACAAGACAGACTTAAATCACTGTGCAGTTGCAGGCACAGTTTTGGCTGCTCTGCAAAGAGCCCTGATACTGGTCTCAGCACGAGTATTATTTTCCACAGGGGAATGAGGGAACTATGCCATATATATCAAAACAGGACAGTTTTGTGTAGTTTGACCTCTCTTCTCCTGTGTAGTCATCAACACATCAGGGCAAAAAAAGCCCAAATGAAAGCAGACTTGGGAGAGAGAGATTTGAAAGACTGAAGACTGTAGCAGTAGGGCAATATACATTCATACTGGAGAACAGTCCTAGCTTTTGCTGAGTCCTTTGGGACTAACTCTGTGAACATAAAGGGAATAGAGATTCAGCTTCAAGTTCCAGCTGGACATGCCATACTAATACATTTCCTCTCATATTGGAGATCCCAGCATGGCACAGACCTGGCACAGGCAATTGTACATCATTCATTTGTGTCATCCCCCTAACAAAACAGGATTAGGATTAGATAAAGTTCTGGATTTAGATTGCCCACCCTCCACAGAAAGTCTGCATTTCCTGCTTTGCCAGCATGTCCTGTAGCTGACAGGAGTTAATGCTAGCTGCAGGCTGGTCTTTTGTGCAGCAGAAGCTGAACTGGTCCCTAGCTTTGCCAGAGATTGTAAGAGTTCCAAGCAGAACAGTGAATAAAAAAGTGCTAGAAGGTATCATGTGCTCCTTTGTGCTCACACGTGAAGGTGGCAACGGCATATGAAATGCACCTACTCATTTCATGAGTAGTAGGTGGTGGTTTACAAGAAGTTGTACTCCTAGTGCCCTGATTTGTCCCTTTGACCCTAATGCTTCCTACGTTGACACTTAAAGATCAGTCTACAACTCATTGACTTCAAAGGGCCTACTCCAAAGCTCTGAGTTATGCACCCGAGTAGTTTACTTGTAAACCATGCTCTTGCCTAGCCAGATGTTTGAAATCAGATTATCCATCATCAGACAGATAAGAGTTAATAAAGACTGATAGGATAGATTAGTTCTATGCTGAGCATTTTTTTCTTTTCCAGAGGGGAAATTTGCTGTATCCAGATTTACAAGCTATTAATATAGTATGTGGATTTACCTTTTTTTTTCCTCTGTGAAAACAGAGAAACATATTTGTTCTAAAAAAAAATACCATATATATTTATCCTGCCATTTATTGTAATGTGCTAGAGAATCTGTCAGGGAATTTTATTCTGTGGAATTTGGGATCTTATTCCTTAATCAGTAATGTCTGAGAACTGAAGACAGCATTTACTGGAATATCAGGAACAACTGGAATTATGTTGAAAAATAGACTTTTAGTCACCAGGTAGTGAACACCTGAATACTGAATAGATGCCAGTTTAAGCCATATTTTTTTTCCAAATACTTATTGGTAGGTCTTTTCTGACTGCATATATCACATTTATTTCAATAGTAACAATTGCCCTGTGTCATAAAGGTAATATTAAGTTTAAACTCATCTTCTATATTGTTGTTCATGGTGTATTTATTTATTTATTTTAATGTTATTAAGCTCTAAAAAAAAATCCCAACTAGAAGAGGGCTTAGTAGGCAAGCATTTGAGAAGCGAATGGCATTCTATAATGAAGAGCATACTAAATAAATTAAATATAAAAAGCCAAATCTTAGGAAATCACAGTCACAGAATGGTTGAGGTTGGAAGGGACCTCTAGAGATCATCTAGTCCAACCCCTCCCTGCTCCAGCAGGGACACCTAGAGCACGTGGCACAAGGTGGCATCCAGGCAGGTTTGGAAGATCTCCAGAGAAGGAAAAGATTTATTTAAAACCAAGCAGTAGGACAAGTGCAAGAGTTAGTCAAATATCTGATTCAGTTATATGGGCTCTTAATCAAGATAAGATGTGTAGAGATTTATTAGCGTGATTTTAATAATATAATCACATCTGATTTATTAAGAAGTTAATTTATTAAGAAGTATAAAGAGAACGAAACTTGTCCAAGTCAGCTGTCATAAGAAAATACTTTTTGCTGTATTTCTATGACTACAGATCCAAGGAAGTTTAACACTGACTATGAAGTGTACTTTGTGCATTCCTGGCAACAGGACGTTAAATCTCTAGATAACCACTTCAGACTGGCTGAATAGTTTAGTATTTTTTCCCGTTCACAGTTGTTAAAACTTTACAGAGCCTCAAAACATATCCAGATGGACAGTAACTGTGACTGCCACTTATGAAACCAGTATACTCTAGCACAATACACAAAGTAGGGTAAGTGTGGAAGGAAAACAAGCTCTGAATAGAGGACCTCCTTGGAATATTGGATCAGCCATCAGACACACCAATTCTGTTTAGACAGGCCTGTTATACACACCCAAATGTTCTGCAAAACAAAGCAACCGCCCAACCTTTCACCACTTTAACTCCTAAACACTTCTGCCCAAGGGTGGTCTTCACCCTGCTTGAGGCACTATTCGTGCCTACATCTCTATTCACAAAATGAAGCACTGGTTTCCATAGTTTTTTGGCAAAGCTGAGCTACATAAACCATTTTCTTCCTCTCAGAGGAATATTGTATCTTTGCAGTTTTATTTGGGTCTGACCTTTTCAAATATGCAATAGCAAAATATGAACAACCAGATCACTGTCCTGGTGCAGTCCAGTCTATCTCCAGTGGCTTCCCCCACTAACACCTCTTTCAGCCCATTTGCATGAAGCCAGGACATGAGCAAACCAGATAAAAGTGTTCTTACTGGAATTTAAAGTCTTTGTTCACTTGATGTTTTGTCTGCTAAGTTCACCAACAGCAATATATAGTTGCTAATAGAGCTTTTTTTTTTTTTTTTTTTTTTTTGTGCTGCATGAAAAAGCATACAAATATCACAACAGGATGAATGGGCACTGGCACCATGAAATGAGAAAGGAAAAACATTTGACAACTTTATAACAACGGAATTGACAGTCTCATCCCCCCACTCCAGCTGGAAAAGGAGCTCAGTTTTTACATGCATTCCTACTTATGCATATATTGGCAGAAAGACATTTGAGTGCAGCACTCAATTATTTTGTTGTTAAACACATGTGACAAACCTAATGTATGAGTTGTTAGCCATTAAAAAAATGCTCAGGAAGTTGCAGTTCTAATTCCCATCCCCTTGTCTGCCTTCCTCCCTTTCCCTTCAATCCACTGTAGCCTCATTATGTGTTAAAACCCTGGTGCGTAACTAAAAACCTAGTGGTTGTTCAAGCTGCGTACCTGCTGCCTGTGGAGAGAGTGTGTTAACTAGAGCGTGTGGAAGGCCAACATCGCTTAACGCTTGCTAGTATTTAGTTTGAAGTTCTGCAGTAAAGGTTGCTTGCCTTATGCTTTAGCAGAGCCTTCTCATCTTTTCCATGAAACTTGATAGTGGTGTTTGATTATTTATTTATTTGTTTTTAGTACCAGGATTGGCACAGCAAGTATTTAATTAAGCCATAAACTGCAAAGTTAACCAAACACCATGGCATTCAGCTATCTCCAGCTAAAAAACTCGATTAAAAGTAGAAAAAGATTAGCTAAAACCAAAATAATCTTGGAGTCATTTAACCAGCTGTAATATAACCCTACAGCACAATTCTATTGAATAAGGAAGCTAACATTAAGGTTTTTGCCAAAGCAAAAAAAAAAAAAAAAAAAAAAAAAAAAAAGTTCAAATAGATATAGTTGTTTGGGCTTTTTCACGTTGAAAACAAAGCTGCAGCCTTTAGCATTTCAGCCGAGCTCCGTTTTGTAGCAGAGGTGACTGAGCCACTTGAACAGTTAGTTGCATGTAAATGTGCTGAACAAGAACCAGATCATAAACAAAAGCACACTGAGGCTTCAATAGGCTAAGCACAAGAGCAGAATATTAACCACAAATCATGCCTAGATAAAAATTCCTTTTGCTTGGTCATGGCATCTAACAAGGTTTCATGCCTCTCTTTCTGGAACGTCTGGTGCCGCAGACTCCCTGGGTATCTTATTTCATTCAGATGTCTGCTTCTTAATGAGCTGATCTTCAGAGGAACAGCTATTTACTCATTCATTGCTGGTTACACCTTTATCATACGATTTTTCTCTCACAGTCGTTCATGAACTAAAAAACTCATTGCATCAGGCAACTCATACCAGAAGCAATTGCAAGGATATTCATGCAGCCAACATTTGGAATGTATGATTTCCTCATGAGGCAGCAAGAATTATTATGAAACTGAATCGTTGTCTACCACACCACATGGATTAAGAAAAAACTAATTAGGGATGCTAGGGTGCAGTAGAAAAAACGCTGGCATTAAGCAATACTCTTTTATAAAAAGTGATTTAACATGGTGACGATATCTGCCTCACATCTTTTAATTTCTTAGGCTTGCAGCTTTGATTAGAAGAAGACCACCATGTAGAGCAGGCTAATTGTTAAAAATAGTACATTCCCCCCATACAGTGTCAAGCAATTTCAATGAAATCAGAAATATATGATGCCCTTCAAGGAGGAAAAGATGTCATTACTTGAATTCTCCCTGTTGTTTATGTTTTATGATTTTTGAGTCTTCATTTTAAGTTTGACTTTTATCCATAAAGTCTCTTTCAAGGCCAGCTACCATCTTAAATTTGTCGTGTTAATGAGAATTACTAAAAGATTGCCTTATTGTTTACCAGAACTCAGCAATTAATAAATCAACTTTAAAAATCTTCATTTTCCCCAACATTTTTTCACTAAATTTGCTTTATGAAGCAAAAAAAAAAATAACAGTTGGAGAACTGTTGGAAATATTCAGCAAGATAATATAAAAGGCACACATGAGAGTGGTAACTCTTGGGTATATTTGTTCAAGACTTTCGTTGACCATCATTAAACACTGACCACGTCAGCAGAAATTAGGATGGAGTTCAGCTGGGAATTAATACAGTGAGCTGAAGGGAATGCTTTTCTAAATTTCCTTCAGACATTAGTGAATTTGAGAAGCCAGATTACAGTATAGTGCCAAATTCCTAGCGCTGATCAGTTTAAATCTGGATGTTCTCTACAGATTTCATTGAAACTGCTTGAATTTAATTTACAGTAATTCAAATTGGAATTGTCTATGTAATGAATGGACTCTACTATGCATAGCACTGTTGTTAGAAAATACAGACAAAAAAAATTGGTTTGCCACAGAATATAGCCACAGACTAATGAAAATAACACAATTGAATAAACCAATGCTGTTCTAAGATTCTGCATCAGGCAGTTGTGGATGTAAAGTCATAATTAATGTTTTTCTTTTAAATAAAGGTGAAAGGATTAATGCAAAGCTTAATTAGTTTTGTACCTGTCACCAGACTGCAAAAAACAAGAGGAGAATGAGGTTTTCCTGAACTTGAGCTACTCAGAAACTTTCCTATCTCTTCCCATCCTTTTCCTTTCATGTCCATTTGGACAACATCAGTCAGTCTTCTTTCTTTTTTTTTTCTTTTTTTTTGATGTTGTTCTGTGGGTTTCCAGTTTATTTCTGCATAACCTGAAAAAAAATCATATTTGTACCACAAGATGACTAAAATGCTCTTTTATTATTTCCCAGGAGTTTTTCTTCATTTTCCAAATGGGCACTGCTATGTTGGTGCAGTAAAGGGCTTGTCAACACTCCCATTACAAGCATCTAATTTTTCAAGATACTATAACCCAGGCCAATTTAATTCTGTCAAGCTAGAAATCATTTTACAAGGCTTCAGGAAAGATGCCAGTTGTTTTACATACTTATACTGAAATGACTTGACTTTTCTTTTGTTTTTTGTTTTTGTTGTTGTTTGCTTATTTTTTTCATTTATTTATTTATTTATTTGACTTCAGATATGATGGAAAACAAAATCCAAATCATGGCAGAGTCAAAATATGCCAGGTTACTTATATGCCAGGTTGCT
Organism: Tinamus guttatus; assembly: GCF_059628265.1. Lineage (NCBI taxonomy): Eukaryota > Metazoa > Chordata > Aves > Tinamiformes > Tinamidae > Tinamus > Tinamus guttatus. The sequence continues at coordinate 3,815,613 of NW_028288822.1, read as the reverse complement.
TCTTGTCAGGGTAGCCCTTCATTCCTATCTGCTGCCTTTCTCAGCTCCTGGTTTTCAGATTCCAGTGTCTGTCACTGCTAATGCCTTCCAGAGCAACTTGCTATCCAGCTGTGTTTTTTGTAATGGCTCTGTTCCTCTCGCTTTTAATCATCATGTGATTTTGTGCAGAATTAGATATGATCAATTTTTTTAATGACTCATTAGAACATAAAAGTTTTCCAAACATGAAAATTGAGGGACATGCACTGCTTCAGCTGGGTACTGCAACCACCCATATGTAGGCCACATGTGGCCTCTGCTATTCTGAGTAGGTACTTTAGTAGCTAAATGGGTACCCATTTATTTAGCTCTGGGATGTCTTCTACCAGTGGCTGGAGTAAGTGCACATTTGCTTCTTGTGGCTAATGCTGTTACCACTAGCAGGAGTTGTCTTGTCCTGCTGTTGAAGATAAGGAAAGATAAGGACAAGTCAGGCTTTCAGAAGTTTTCAGCACATTTGGAGTAGTTTCAGATAATTGGCTTTTTGAGTGTTTACATATCAAAACCTTTGAACTACTTGGAAATTGTCAATAATATCATCTTATGCATTTGTTCAGCCTAAAGGGGTTTTGAAACCTCAGACTGGAGCAGCAGAGGCTAAAATAAAGTTCTCCCAAGAGCAGTTGTCCATATTTGTGGAGCTATGTTACAAAAGCAATGAAGGACATGCAGAAACTAGAATTGGGACCATGTTTATATTGCTCTAAGCCAAAAAAAGGAAGCAGGAAAAAAAGAGTAGGCATTGCTATTGTAGCTTACATAATATGTAATTTAAATAAAAGGAAACAGAATCAATATAGAGTGTGTAGGCAAGGCAGATGCTCACATGATGGAGATACAAGGTCAAACATGAAACTTTTGTGTTTCAAACTGAAATCCAGGAAATTGTCAACAAGTCATGATCCACATGGAATAAGGGAAAATGTGACTGTGAGAGGCCTGATGATAATTGTAGGATGATCCTGACGTCCTTTAGTCTGGTGTAAATTCAGATGTACTCTGCCAGGTTTGCTTTGCATTGCCATTAATAGAACTGGAGCAGAGTATCATAATGCATTTATCCCCAAGGTGAACATATACATCTGTTTTTATATTCAGATGTTTTCATATACAGTTCAATATTTTCTTGCTGGTAGCCTTAGGGATATTGTAAGCAAGATGAACCTTCTTACCTACAAGACCATAAAAAGGGAAGAGCTAACAAGGGGCTATGAGGTGTTATGGCAAAGGTGATGAAGTGTCTTTACTGGAACTCTGCGAAGTACCCGACACACCAAGTGTAACAGGCAGAATTCCTGTTTCACTTTTTCTTGAGAAAGGTGGAAAAATAAAGCTTTTTCCAACCGTGGCTCATCAATCTGTGCACGTATGCACAGGAAACCAAGAGGCACAATCTGTGACATGTTAAATACTCTGCACTCAACCAATGTTCCAAATCCCCTGCTGAAAATGGATGGAAATCCACTGCTGGCAAACCTGTGTCTGTCACAGATTTAAGCTGTTACACTCAGTCATATTTATATTCTATTAATGGTAGATCAGTCTTAATAAAGACAAACTCCTCTGCTAGTTTAAGTTACAGTCTATGTGATATAACACCATCAAGTGCTATACAGTGTATATTGAAATTTCTCACCAATGGGAGGGCATGGACAAATTCTTCACAGTCACTTTCTATAAATGATGGATATATTAGCCTCTTTTCTTGCCAATGAGATTCTAGGAACTTGACTTTCAGACTCTTGAAATTTGGCTTGGCCAAATCATCATCCCATTGAAAACTTAGTAAGGTATACTGTGCAGATTTGTTATTTAATCATTATCCAGATTAGTCCCTGTAAGACTCTTAAATTCAGCTCATATCCAGGACCTGCTCTCAGACCCTAGACCTAGACCAGAGTGACCAGCATTACTAGTCACTGCTCCTTGTATAGGACCGACAAGAAAGACAGACAAATATGATTTCTCTTTTTAAAACTAGTCAGATTCTGCTACATTGGAGTATATTTTGATATTTCTTAATATCACACGGAAAATACTGAGTTTCCTTTTTTCAAATCAGTAATTTGGAAAAAAAAATTATTAGATGAATAAATAAATACTTGAAAAGACAATTTTTTGAGGATTTTTAAGTTAGTGTTTCTATGTGTTTTTTTAAGTCAGAAGTCTGTTTAAAGGGAAATGTATTAAGCCCTCCTCACTTTAACAATTAAAGGCATTTTTTAAATTGAGATCTGCAATTCAATAGCAACTTTGTAGTCCCTCACTATAACTTCAAAGTCAGAACTGGAGAGATTCTTCTATGAAAGGCTAGAGTATTCCAAATATATGTGAATATTTCTGACCAGAGCACTCCCAGATCCTTCCCTGAGAAAAGCCTGTTAACCCAGCAGAAAGTTTAAATTTCCACATTTTCCACAGATCACCTCAAAGTCATGAAGTGTGGGTGGTATTACAATATTTGCACTAGTTCTGTTCCTGAAAGCAGGGTAGTTGGCGCCAGCATGATGAGCAGGTTCAGCTCATTGCCCCGACAGCCTCCAGGCTGTGCCTGCGTCGCGCTGCTTCCTGCACCACAGACATGCACTTACCACTCACTAGGGCTAGGGCTTCCTGCCCAGGGAATTTGTTTAACACAAGAGAAGAGGGCAGGGAAACTGCAGTGGTTGTGCCTCACCCACACATGAACTCTCTTGCTCTGCACAACAGCAGCCTTTGTGCAACATAGTTTAAAACAAAATCAAGACTCTGGAAAAGAACATGTGCAGAATAACAGTGCCAACATGGTGAATTAGTGCAAAATAACTATTACAAATGTAACTAGAGTCTGATTTTTCTGTAGACAAGCAGTTAGAGGAAATAACAAATTAGAGCCCGAGTCATCCCTGTCGCAGGGTCCATACATAAATGAAATATGAATTATGACAGAATGTTGTTTCAATTTGTCAGACACACACTTTCTCAGTACCTCAGTGCGTTTGGGCAAACTGAACATTCACTAACTACAATACCAAGACAGAGAGACAAAAGTGCCATGGAAAAATATTATTATTAGATACTTTCTCCTTGAAGTGATAGTAACATGTCTAAGAGCACAATACAATGCTATTATGCTGTCGGAAAGAACCCAAAGGCAACGAATAGTTAATTTTCTGCTTTAGTTATAATGCTTTTCCTCAGTATCAGCTGCTACTAAATAAGTCTCTATCATTTTTAAGGACATAACTTGTAGTAGGACAGCAGTAACAATACCAATTGTTTTCACATAAGAAGCCGTTTTCCTTTCTGGCAGACAGTAATAGGTTTTTAATGTGTAACATTTGTTTAATAAAACACACAGATGCTGCCTTGGCAATTGCAAAGAAAGAAAAGAGAGGAAAACCAAAAAAAAAAAAAAGAAGGCTGAAAATATAAAGAGCAAATGAAAGATTCCACTTCCATCACAACTATTCATGTTGTTTTCCAGGCAGAATGTGCGCATTCTGGTTAGATAAAATGCTTGCTGGTGAACTTCTGTATGATTTGACTGCCTGTTTTGCAGAATTTTTGGTTTGATTTTTCACAAATGAAGAAATACAAGGTAGTACAGTGTGTTGTGAAGATCACAGCACTCTTGCACTTGTATTCTCACCGGACAACATGGACATATTCTTCTTTTGATTACACAAGGCTGCTGTATCTCTAAGATGCATCTGTCTTTTTTAGTTAATAGAGTTTGTGTATTGCAGCAGATTACATTTTTTTCCCTCTAGAGTAAGAGACAGTATGTTAAAACCTTTCTGATTGATTGTTTTCATGGCAGCTGTAAAATTATCGCACTGTTCTCTTGACTTCTAAGGTTAAAAACAGAACAAAACAAAAAAACAGCAAAAAGAAACCCCATTTCTTTGTAATTAAGCCTCCTTAATATCAAGGTATCAGTTACACCACAGAAAGAGAGAGGGGACATGGATACACCGCAGGAAGTAAAAACATCCTTGCAGCTGAGAGTCTTAAGCCCTTTTAAACATAACAGGCAAATTTCATAATAGCCTCCTGGGATGCACTTTATTATTTCTACAACCATAAAAGAATGTGGGACTGAGAGAACAATTTACCTCAGATCACACACAGCGAGTTGCAGAGCTCTTACTGCGATCGCTGCTCTCCCAGCCTCTTGCCGCGGGCTAACCGAACATGCGGGCTGAACCTCGGTGGGAAATCTGGGAACCATGGAAAGAGCAAATGTGGCTAGTCAGGGAAAAACAAAAATCATAGGTGATAAAGCCTACAAAATAAAAGGTGGGGAGTTGGCTCATTGCATGCATCTCATTTCAGCAGCTTGGATGCACTGTGAAGGGACAGCAGGCTAACCTGAAGGTAGGGGAAAGCCAACAGCTACACCAGAACCAGGCCAGTAGCTATGGCCATTTCTTTTTCCATGCCTCTGTTTTGAGTTCTGGGGCATATCTAAGGTGAAGGCAGGGCATATCTAAGTGCCCATATCTAAGTGGAGGCAGATATAGGCACTTTTTTTTTCCTGAACAAACAAAATTCAAGGCAAAAGGTCTAGCAGCCCTGCCTAATGACTGAGGCCATAAAGCAAGAGCCGGTTAATGGTGAGCAATCTAAGGGGTTGTACAGAATACAGAGGTCACCATATATTTTATGTTAAGGAGAAAAAAATGTTATTATTACCAATGTGTTTGAAGTAGTTCTGTTTTCTCCCAAAACGTGTTCTAAGTCATGTTCCTCAATCCAAGGAGGATGGTTTCCAACTACAGGAGATGGTTTCCTTCTTGCAGTCCCAAGGTCTCCCCCCAGTCAGGACTCAGTCCACTAACTTTCTCTCTGCCTGTGTCACACAGCTCCTTTTTCCATGGTCAGACTTGAGTCTGGGTTGACTGTTTCCTGACTTTTAGCTACTCTGCTCTCATTGCTTCTTTTAGGCAGACATGAAAGTTGCCACAAAAAGGATCAGGACTAGTGCATCTGCTCTATGACTTTGTTTTGAATACTGAGAGCCACCTGTACTGGAGTGAGGTAACAAAAAGGAGGGCATGCCTTGTTTTACCAAGCAGGTTCAGTGAATTTTCACTCATCTCATGACAACAGCTTCCATTTGAACACAATCCAGTATTTTCTAATTCTAATGAGACTAGGAAATATTGCAGTTAAAATACTGTTTCCTAAATTTAGATACCGTGCAAAGGCTTGCACATTCAGTTTATTATAAGGTATTGTCATCACATTGTAACTTACAATTAAAAACTACATCCCTTCTTAATGTTTGCAGCTCTTTTGGATGGCTGTGATCCAGAAACAAGACAATGTGAACTAATCTCAGTAGAGGATGACACGTCACACTCTAACCTTGGTACGCAAGTAAGTTTTTTTCAGTCATCCTATAACAAGTCACTGGCACAAAAAAAAAAAAAATCATCAGGCATCTTTCTGTATGTATGGCAGACCAGAGAGAGAGCAGTGCCCAATTCACAGAGCAGCAGTGCGTTCTCAAATCCATCTATAACATGATAATCTTGCACTCAAAATCTGTTATGGAAAAGAGTATCCCCAGGCAGCTACAGATCAGAAGATATTTTCCTCATTATTCACCAGAAACTAGGAACAAACTCCTTGGAAAAAAAAAAAAAAAAAAAAAAGCAAACATATCACAGAAATGTGTCTAGTTCTTATCCCACGACAAGACCACTTGTGTTTGCTCCTTCCCCCAGCAAGTTATAAAAATGTTTTTCTTTGGTGTTTCATTTCCTATCTGTACATGAAATAACTGAATACTAGGGATAATTGTAAAAGCAAAAGGGAACTTATTTTTAAAAATGAACAAACAATCAAGCAAACAAGATTTTAAAGCAGAAATATCCAGTAATAATGATCGCACAGGATTCTTATGAAAAAGTTTAAATCTGAAGAAATTTTAAGGTATTATTTGCTTAGGATGAGATAGAAAAATATCAGCCAGAAGCACTGGTATCTTCTGATGGCTTTATGTTATCCTATTAGCTTAAACAAGGCGAGGATTTCAAGATAAGCAGAGCACACTTCCTGAGAAATATGCATAGATTTTTATGCAGGACAAATGCATGTTCACTGTGCCTTCCAGCATGTAATTTACTTTCTACATAGTAAATGTCTGAGCAAAAGCTTCACTATGGCTTTTAGTTGCCAGATGCTGTTGCAGCTAGCCTGTACTGCTCCCTCAGTTGTTTCTTTTCGAAGGCTTTGCTTAATACAGTTGTAACTCTTCAAACCCTGGGCTTCCATCATTCACTTCTCTTGGAAGGTTGTTCCACAGTTAAGTAGATGTTACTATGGTATTTTCACCTCTGACTTTCATCCTAAAGTTCACCTCCCTTAATTTAATTTTGATCTCTATAAATCATTTTCTCCTCCTTAGTTATTAAGGACGTTCTTTTTTTCTTTCTTTCTTTCTTTTTAAATTCCAGATAAAGTCAAACCATTAGGAACTAGAAATATTTTATTGCTTTGTTGGAGAGATCTAATCTTGAACTGGTATAGGTAATTATGGATTGTACTTAGGGGTCCGCTAAAAGTTTCTGCTTGATGAAATACCCCTGTAGGGATGGTAATTGCTGTTACACATGACAGCAGCACGAGCAGTGTAGAGGCACGGCCCCGGGAGCAGCTCGCAGGCAGCACTCATGAACTCCGTGCTGAGAGAGTGGCAACTTTTTTCCAGTTATTTAAACCACCAGACACCGAAGTAGACACATGAGTACACTGGAAGGGATTACAGCTAGATGATCTTCTTCCCAATTTAATATAACCCAGCACAGCACACAAGAAAGCAGAGGGGAAATGTGATTATTCAGAACTAAATTCATATAAAGAAAGAATGAATGGGTAATCTAATTTCACACTAAGACTTAGCTAATAAATCTATAGAATTAGGTGGATGTGAGCACCAGCAAAAGTTATAGGCAACCTGGTCCAAAACAACATATCCTTCCAGGTTTGCTTTTACTTATTTCATTGTTTTTCTACCAGTGATGTTTATAAATCAGTCACAATGAGGACTAAAAGAAGACTCCAGAAGCCCTTTGCAGCTTTCTTGGGCAGTAACCCCCAAAGCTTGCCTCTTGTAATTCAGTTTTATCTTTCATGTTAATAGACTCATTTGAGCAAAGCGCTTATTTGAAATCTACATTGGAAAAAAAAAGTGAGCGTAAGCGTGTTAGTGCCAAGCTATAAACACATTTATACAGTGCAGTAAATCCATACTGTTGCTTTTTCTTGGAGAGAATCAGCCAATTAAGTTGAATGTAGAGGACATGATGATGGAACTTGTTGTGCTCATTATGCATCCAGTAGCAAAGACTGCAACCAAAGCCTCATTTTGACCTTTTCTAGTTTGGCCAAATTTTAGCCAATTTGTTTTAAGCTTGTCATGTGCTGACCACCAAAAGAAAACAAGGGGTTTGGGGGGGCAAATTATGTGGGGGGAAAAAAAAAATCAGAGAGAAGACTGAAGAAGGATGATAGTTTTATGATAGTAGGATGATAGTAACTGGGTCACAGTTTTAAAAAAATCCCTTAAAATTTTCTTGAAAAAGGCATTCACATACAGGCTGAGCTAGAAACACTGCAGTTGTTTCCTAAAGTCACTGTGTAATAAATACCTGCTTAAACCAAAGTCTGTGAGTAGCCCCATTCATTGAAATGTTTGTGGGCTGGCTTTTTATTTTTTTTAATTGGGTTAGTGTTATTAATTTTATGAACCCAAACGTGCTCTTGATGAACATGGAATATAGGGAATGAGACAAATAGACAAAAAAATTGAAAGACAGTAGAAGCCTTAGAAAGTCTACCCACATTACAATTTATATTACTCAAGGGTCCATGGACTCTTGTAGACACAAACCAGAGTACAGTTGTAATTTTCAGACTGAAGTGTCATGCTGAAGTTGGTATTTCCCCTGAAAACTGGCACATGTTTAAGGATACTCGGCAGGGTCAGACACAGACGTATGTTTGAGAATCTGAATTACAGCCTGGGATTCATCTCACCTAAATGGAGCTTTCTGTGAAAGACCTGCAGGGCCACGTTTACTCCATCCTACTACAGCTGGCCATGCCAAATATTCTGCAATCCTATAGTGCCTCTGCAATCACTGGACTTCCTCTCATAAATTTCCATGTAAATCAAGGTCATACAGTCTGACCCCCAGCTATCACCTGTGTGTCTTTGGAAACAAGGAAAATGTTCAGTTTTTTGTTATCATAGCATTTCATTCAGTCAAGTGCCTTAATCATGGGAATTCTGACTCAGTTAAGGGCTACAGAAAATATAAAGCAAAAGTTCTGAAAAAGGAGCCCTCACTGGAGATGATGTTATGGAGAGAGTTGGTTAGTTTTCAGTGCATTAAATCGCAGAAAATCACTCGTATTCTCTGTTTATATAAAACCTGTCATTGACTATTAAATATTAAACATCATATTGCCTGAAAAGGTGCTCCATTCACAGAAAGCTGTGTATAGTTTGAGACTGACATCTGGCAAAGCTGTATTATAAAAACTCTTTTAAAATGCATTAAAATGTGCCCCCAAATTGCCTTTTATGAGGGAAAAATGAAGAAAAAAAGCCCTGTGCCCTTTTAAAAAGGCAGAATTCAGACTTCGAGAGATCTAAAAAATAGATATCAGAGGCGCTTTTAAAAGTTTTACTTAATAAATCCAATGAAAATCAAGCTCACTTTTGTTGCAGCCCAAACCTCTAATGCAAGATGGGCCTGTGTCTATTCTACCTGTTTAACTCTGCCATTACCTGTATAAAGCACGAGAACGAGATCTTCAAAGATACTTAGGAGCCGAAAAGCAACTGCCCTGATGTCACCTCAGTGCCTCCTCAGGTACCTCTTAGGTACTTAGGCTGCCCAGGTATTTTTGAAAATCTACTAATCATCCACTAATCATCCATGGGCTTCTTTTTGGGTGCCTGAACAGTTCGGGGGGGTGCAATTCTTAAGTGTAGTGGGCTCAGAAAGGAATCTCCTATTGTCACTCACACATCTTCCTCTGTGGATGTTTTTGTGAAGCTATATTTAAAGTTTTCACTAGTTTTCATATCTTTGTGTGCCTCATTACTCATTTTACTGTCCATATATTCACTGGGACACAAATTGCTTTAGCTGAGATAGATAGGCAAAAAAGAAGTGCCCATATGTGAATGGAAACCAAACTCATTCACTCCATGAGGTTAGCAACTCCCTGCACTGTTGTAAAACAGAGATATACTTACCATCAAATCTTGCCCGTGGGAGAGCAAACAGAAAAGCTCATACACCCAAAGGTCATGGATGAAACTGAAAACACAGTACTATCTCACTGTGACAAGACAACGCACTTCTGGTGCCATCCTTGCCAGGGAATAGCACATATCCCTAAAGATGCACTATACACAACCCATTGCCACTCCTTTGGAGAGGAAATGCTTCAGCTGAAGGCTAAAATCTGGCATAGTCCATCGAAAGGCCTCAACAGATTTAATTTCTAAGAAGAAGCCTGCATTGCAAAGTTGCCAAAAGTTTCACATAGGTATCAGCTGAGTGTAACTCAAAATTTGCTTTTTCAGACTAGCATCTGGGCATTGCACAGATGCACAGATATATATAATAAATAACTTCAGGTACTACCTTGCATTCGTTCATGCCCATGTTTTTTTTCCCTTTCTTTCTCTTGGCATCATTCTGTGACCGGGGATGAGCAATTACCTTGTGTTGGTACCTCCTGACATTATAAAAATTGTCCTGTTTGCCTGAGATGAGGGATGTTCTCTGAGTGTTCACTTGTATTTATATCAGACATTTAAATCAGTTACTAACATGAGTTTAGCAATTTTGTACCTGACTCTCAACAAAAACGAGATCAAATGAGGTCAAAATCATCTCCAGTGAATACACGCTCGATTACTATCTGGATATGAAACAGCTCAGAGTACCATAGCCTCCTTGTTTTCTGCTCTTGTACTGCAGAAGAGTGACCTTGACAGAAGAAATATCCTCAGTGGAGGTGTCAGGTGTAATACATTTAAAATAACCCCCTCAAAAGTTAAACAGTCAACTTATGTGTTTCACATGATATGGCATGAGGTGGAAATTAAATACTGAGTGTGCATTTCACCATCAAGTCCATGATAGGATAATGAAGAAGTCTGCTTGCTGTTTGGTTTTCTACGGTATAAAAATACATTATTTCTACAGCAATTTGCCATTTATCTCTGAATGTTCCTCAGTGGTGTTCACAATAGCTTTGTGAGGCCACAGAGATTTCAAAACAATTCTTTTGCAAAGAAGATAATAATTTACAATATGTACATTTATTTACTTCCACCATAATTGCCACATCTGCTTTATTGACACTAATTAATTAAGCCTCATTTAATTGATTGTATTCTCAAAGGAAGGTGGTGACATTTTGCAGCTAGTAGTTGAGGCAGGAGCTGTTGAGTGCTAAGTTCTTTACAGTCACTGTAATTTGAAATACTTTAGCTTTCCATAGCCCTGCCAGTGAGGGTCAAATACCTTGGGCCATGTGCCTGGACACACTGGATCTGATCATTCAACACTTGAATTCTAGAAACCCCAAAATAACTTCAAATGGAGATACCTCATTCTGAATCCTGAGCTGAGTCTAAACAAACCCCAACACAGAAATATATATAGTTAGCATACCTTGAGTTTCATTTCTGTATTCTCAGGGAGATCTCCTCCTCTGTTTACTTGCCCATTTAGAGCTACTTACATTTCCGTGAGTCAAACTCAAGTCAAAAAGATGTAATGGGACAGAGCTCGTGTGGTTCTGGACTGGCTCAGTATCTGACGACAGAGGCCTGACTTGTCCATCACTGCCCCATGTGGCTGCGTGGTTTGTTCCACGCAGAAGGGCCATGGTGCATACAAATGTTTTGAGAGTTTATCCCCAAGTTGCTGAACTGTTTACATCGGCAATTTTCCATCTATTGCCAACACTCCACATCCTACAGAGGTGTTTTCGCTAGTTGCCAAAAGATTATTCTTCATTAATTGAATTTTGGTAAAACAGGAATACTCTTTTGAGAACTGGTGATTCTTTGTCTTCTAGCAGTTAGGAAAAAAAAGAAGTAGCATTTTCCAGTCTGCGATGTTGCCTGTTAATTTCTTGTCAAAATGGCATATGTTTACCACTTCTGATTTATGCCGTGCTTTCAGATTGGCAGTAAAACCTTCGTAAACAAATATCTTAAAAGTTAAAACTGTATACTTCTACCTGAAATTTATTTTAACAGCACTTTCTTTAAAGAAAATTCCTTCTATAATTTCATCCCTTATAAGTCCAGCTCCCAGTCTAGCTTTACTGACTTCCTCGTCATTAAACCAAGAATGAATGTGACTCGCTTGATTGTCTTCTATGCCATGATGTCACATGCATTTACCATATCCTTGGCAACAGTAAGGCTGCCCTATAGCCCTTTAAAAAGAAAGAAAGGGAATCAGAATAAGCCATAGTCTCAGAAAAAAAAAGAGATGGGGGCGGGGAGGGGAAAGGAAAGAAAGAAAGGAACAGCTACAAAGTGGGGTCTGGGAAGATTAGTCACTGGTTTGAAGAGAATGATGCAATGAACTGAAACTCCGAAGATTGCTTGTTTACTTTCTAGGTGCACTAATAGGCATTTCTCTGCTAATTACGGTCTCTTTTGTGGAGCGCTATCATAGCAGTAGTGCTGTTGTACTCATGGCAGTGTAAGGGTGTACGTGAGGCAGAGCTGACACAGTGCTTGTGTTTGGGGTGCGTGCCATGGGATCAGCCACCAGACAGATTTCAGGAATGAGTTTAAATGCCAGAGTTTATTTTGTTTTGCTCTCAAACATCGGAGCTCTTGAATTTGGCAAAATGCCCTGCATGTCATTCTCTTTAGGGCTCCATATAAAAATCCTACCAGTGGTTTATAGATAGGAGCATGGTAGTTTTCACAGGTTAAAATGCTTTCCTGGTTCTGCTACTCATCCAGATGGAAAGGTTCCCCAAGGAAAACCCTAATACAGTGAAGGTACATGTTACTTTGCTTTGAGTCACTTCAGTTTGCAGATATTTGCCTTATTTTCTGCTATTGGCAAATCTGTCCTTGAAGGACATAACTGAAGGTTTATTAAAAGTACAAAAGAGCCAGTTCCACTTGAAAATGTTTTTCATTGCTGTTATCTGAAGCCAACAGATAGAACAGAAAGGGCTGATTATGTAAAAACAAAGTGACATTGGGCTGTCAGAACAAAATATCTTCACCACAAATCACAGCTTGGGCCTGGAGGCTGCAGTTGGACTGCGGAGCAACAGGAATGCCTTTGTGGAATTCTATTGGAAGTCACTGCTGCCAAGCTACAAATTCCACTGGGTAAGCAGCTCTAATCCAGAGAATCAATGGCAATATGTCAGCATATTCACACAAGCTATGTTTTTATCTGCTTTTGTGCATCTCTTGCTTCTAGATTGAGAGGGGCACAGAAGATAGGGAGCATTGATAAAATACGTGTGGCTTTAATATAAACATCTGGGGCACCGTATTTCCCTGTGAAACACTTTTGATGTGTAATAGAACCCATACTCCTCTGCAGTGCTGAATAAATTGTAGCCCAGGAAAAAGACAAAGACTTTTGTTAAGGGTTTGAATTTTATATGCTAGTTCTGTCTCATAGATCATGCCTATATGAAAAGAAGACCATATGATTAGATTGATTCTTTTCTTTACAAGAATGCAGGCAGGTTGCTGTTATCCTTCAGTTTACACCATGGTCAAAAGGACTTGTCATCAGCCCTTTGCCTTATGCACAAATTTAGGATAGACCCTTCCACTGATATTTTTAATAGAAACTATAATTCAAAAACAAAATCCAAAAAAACAAACAAAATAAAAAACTACCTTATATGCCACATAACTCAGGGCACGACTCGACTCACCTAAGTTGGGCATCTAGTCTAAACTGCTTGCTTCGGCTTCATCTTAATGGAATGGAAAGGCAAAGATCCTCTGTCCTATGGGGTCAGAGGATCCCTTCCTACCTTGGCTCTTTCATAGTGAGTTCTCCAGAGATACCTACTGCTCTCTTTTCAACAATGGATGAAAAATAGTTAAATTTTTACTCCTAACCTTTACACAGCTGAATATGGGTAAGAGGTACACAGTATTAAGTACTGAACCACTACCACATCTTAATCAGGTGTTTTCTAGGGTAATTTTGTAAAATAGGGAAACTTCCCCCTTGCCCACTTGCAAAACTGTATTGCTCCCTGTTGCAGGATTAGGTTTAAATTTTAAAATTGAAAACATCAGCAAGAAAAATCATCATTTAAGAAAGGCTGCTGCTAAAAAGTCAGAAGATAATATTGGGAAGAAGAATTTGTTTTTAGTAGAGCTTATTACTAGAAGGAAGAAGTGGCTTGAGTAAATTAGGAACATATCCAAACTCCAAATCAGGATTTTTATTAACTTCCAAAGCCTTCCGCCTTGGTGTGCAGTTGGCTGGCTTCCTTTTCTCCACTCTGCTTATTTCAGAACTCCTGACAACTTCTATACTAGCTCTGCTAGTTAAGACCAACGGTATTTGTAGGATTACTGCCAGAAGGGAAAAAAAAAAAATCATTTTAGAACTGGGCTTCAGAGAAGCCCCATTGTGAAAGGGATCTGGAATGATCTGCACCCCAGAGCAAAGCAAATGACATGTAAAAAAGCTGAGAAATGCTACTCACAGCCAAAATCCATCTTGAGACGAGATCAGCCTTTTGGAAGTTTAGTGGGTCATGGAAACCTGGGGTCTCAGAAAAAATGCTAAAAACACTTCCAATTTAAAGAAGAAAGCAGTTGAAAAGGAAGAGTGAAACAGTTTAGCTAAATGGCACACCAGCATTCGCGTGGAAGGCAGGTCAAACGTGGCCATGCGACTGCGGAGCAGCACGCCAGGACAGTGGCTGCTTACAGTGCAGAGGCAATAGGAAACATTTTACCTCACTCTCGAGATGGTACTTACCTACTTACAACTGAGAGGTGGTACCCGATTGTATGAAAACATCAAATTTGCCACGGAAGAGTCAAGCAGGTTCATTTAACCCATGGTCCCTGGTAGCTTTAGCACACGTGTCTGAGTGCCTGGTGGTGCGCCAGGTGCACATCCGTGGGCTCTTGCATCTCACACGGCCTCTCCTGCTGGCCAGCCTCATCTGCAGCCCCGTGCCTGACTCCAACTCGGTGAAGCACATGCTTCAATGTGAAATGTGAAAGCAGATTGTCTTTGAATATATCCGCTATGAAGAAGTTTGTGATCAAGAAAAAAATACCCCACGTCTTCATCAGAAAATGCCTAGGGAACTAACGTGTAGATCCCATTCTGTGACTCTGCTTGAACAACCTGATCTTACTTGCAAACTGTTCTGAGTTACACAAACCAGATCATGGACTGGCACCCCTTGACTCTTCACAACTGGGATTGGAGCTAAGAAAATGAAAAATATGTGGTATGCATGGGCAGACATGTCATGGTGAGTGTGGTGGCTAAAGGGCATGCTGAACTAGGCGAAATAGCTGTCATCCAGCCATCTTACACTGCTTATGCACAAGTATATTGTGGCAAACAGTGGCAAGTGCCATGTGAAAAGAAAGAGGCTTGCTGAATAGCCTGCAGACTGTTTTTCCATGACTTCTTATTGAAAGGCTGCCTGGCTGAGTCTGAGAAAAAGCAGCAGCAGATCTAAAGTCTCAGCTTCTCAGTTCCTTGAGTTGTTCATTCAATAGTCAGAGCAAATACTGGTAAGATAAGATGGGTAATCCCTTTTGATAGAGTTGTCCTTTCACTGCTAACTTCCTCTAACCCCTGCAAGTCATGAAGATCACTGTCCCCTATGTGCCTAGCCAACATCATCACAGAATCACAGAATCACAGAATGCTTAACGTTGGAAGGGACCTCTAGAGAGCATCTAGTCCAACCCCCCTGCTCCAGCAGGGACATCTAGAGCACGTAGCACACATCCAGGCAGGTTTGGAAGATCTCCAGAGAAGGAGACTCCACAACCTCTCTGGGCAGCCTGTTCAGTGCTCTGTCACCTTCACAGGAAAGTTCTTCCTCATCCATATTTCTATTTTTGAAAATAAGGTAAGGCAGGGTCACTCAGTGAACACACTTGGCTTTCACAGCCCCAGTAACAATTTTTGTATGTAAAGAGGCTGTATTGTGTGCATCCTCCTCAGAGCTCTGTATTACAGACAGATAGACAAATTTTAATGAGAAGCATGACATGTGCAGTATATTTTCCCACTTGGTGATCTGTGGTTTGACACATCTACTAAAACTATTCCTTATTCTATTTTAATTATGAGTTGTGGGCAGAATTTTCTTTAGAATCTCTTTTAAAACTGATAGATGCTCATATCTCCTACTTTGCTCTGAAAGTTTCATCTAGAAATCAAGACTGTGGTGGGTCTCCCATAATAGGAGAGAGGAGATATGTGTGTGTGTGTGTGTGTGTGTGTATGTATTATATATAACAGTTTACTATAGTAAAAATGTTGCTCTTTATTTCAACCTCTTCATCACTGTCTTTCTTTTGTACTATGAAAAATAGTTATTCCATTATGCCTGCTCAACACTAGTTCTCAAAGCAAATGCCTTTTCAAAAGCAATTTGCCATTTATGAACTGGTGTAAGAGTTCTACATGTAATCCTCCATTCTGTTCCTCCTCAGAAAGACCTTATACAGCACCTCCCACACACAGGATACCCCTAGCAGTGAGGATGGAGGGTGGATAAATCAGGATAATTAGGACTTCGGGACCTGCTTCTCCCCGTTGTCCCTGTGGCTGAGGGAGAGGGCAGCTTTCCGTGAGCTCCCTTTTCCACATCAAAGCTTAGGCACTGTTGCCTGCTGAAGCAACCTTTGCAGTATTGCCAGTCTGTGCCATCCTCTGCTGACTATATAGTATAAGGTGAAGGAATTGTTCTGCTGATAGAAAACCCTCATCACCCTCATCTTAGCTGTTCCACTGTAATTCCTAAGTACTGAACAAGAAGCATGTTTTAGCCTAATTGTAGTAACATTCCTAGCTTCCTTTTTAGTGTTTTTCCTGGTTTATAAAAGTTAATAAAAGAAATAGAAGCAATTAAAGATTTGACTGGGAACTAGGCAAAGCCTCTCCTGCGTTATATCCTCCTGCTGCCAAATGTCAAGAACCTCCCTGTGGGATGAGGTTCAATGGAGGCACGGTGGATATCTGTTTCAGTGCCTCAGAGCCGGCAAATGTCAAGTGCCTTAGGGCACAGAAAGCTATACCCCACACATTTGTCCCACCAGCCAGAATTGACTATGCAAGCCTCCAAGCAGAGTTCTGAGAAAAAAAGTGAATACTACCTTTGATTATTGTATAAAAGCTTCCCAGGTGCAACCTCTGCTTCTTGGCTTTAGGAGGCAGCTGAGACTAAAATGTGCCCTATTCACACTCTCAGGCTCTGAAGCATCAATCACTGAGAGCAGCACTTTACAGCAGTGGAGGGGCCCACCATGCATAATTTGTGCTTCAGTGCTCACTGATAACATACTCTTTCTGCATTAGCCATGGTCCTCAGAGGTTTCTAGTTTCTTGGTTTGTGGCAAGTGACTACAGTTATCTTGTAATACAGATCATAATTACTACATTTTCTTGGCACTGCTTACCTAAAGACTGCAGGGCAGGGAAATTCACTGAAAAAAAAAAACAGGTTTTAAAATGGATTGAAGAATTTTAACCTCACCTGCATCCTATATAAATTCTTGAATTTGGACAGTAACTTCAGGGCTTCATTTAACAGGAGACTGTCAGAAGAACATTTATTTTGCTTGCAATCTGTAGAGGAACTGAAAAATGAGCTATGAGTAAGAGGTACTAGGGAAAAGGATGGAATGACTTTACTATTTGTCTCATTGTCCCACATCTTTATGGGCAGCCCTGGCAGCTTAATTTGTATTCCCATCATCAAATGCCTACAGAAATCAAGCCTTTTAGCTCAGATTCATCCTACTTCCACATGGCACTCAGCTGACTGCCTAAGGTAGCATCTGCTGGCCTCAGAACCCATGCATACGTGGTGCAAAACCACATTGCCAGAAAGTAGCTCAGTACACCAAGTTGTTAGTGTCTCTCCAGACATTTCTCTGTCTCTCACTGACAGCAACCACGAAGACTGACAATCCTAACCTGGGTGCCTCAGTTAAGGATCCAGGGATTAATTAGTACAGGGCACAGAGGAGTGCAGAGCAGAGATGCTTGAGCTAATGGAGCTCAAAAGCCTGAGATGGTGAAGAGCAATACAATACAGTATAGTATCATGCAGGTATTACCTGTGTAGATGCTCCACTTCCATTTTCAAGATTGGCATATGGAGAACCAGCTCAGACATCACTTCTAGCGTAGTCAAGTCAGCTTCATATTGAATATAAACTATGCACGAGGTTTTGCTTCTTGCAAGCAGGCTCTTGCTGATGTCTCAGACCCTAGAGAAGTACCGGGCACAATTAATATAGTTTAACAAAGTCTGTGGCTTGCCTCGATGAACAAGAAAGGCCAGAGGTCAAAGACCTGTGCTGAAGACTAATTGCTGAAGTTACTTGTCTGGCTTGTGCTTTGTGTTAGACCTGCTTGGATTCTGCTGTGCAGCTTAGAAGTGCAGAGCATCTTAAGTGCAATATTTTAATTTAAATGCTTAGAATACAAGAAAGAAACAATGCACTGACCATCTCATTAGAGGCTTAGCTGTTTACATCTGGACAGCTTTTCCTCTTTGATCCACCAAGAAAGATGAATGGGAGTTAGGACATGTTTATTTGCTTTTCCAGGGCTTGAATCCAATCAAAATACACTTGTATCTGGGAAATAATGAGTAGTTGTAAATGTTTTAAATGAATTTGATCAGCGCTAGATACCGAAACAGAGATTTCCAAGGTTAAAGAATTCATGTGTGCTGACTCCTGGTTTCCATTTGACTCCCATTACAAACCTCATTTTTATGCTACTAAACTAAACAATATAATTCTCCCTGTGGACACATGAATGAGCTATATCGTCATTGTTGTGGGTTTTTTTCTCTTGTCTAAAAAATGCGTAAGTGCTGTGGCCTAAAAATTTCATGAGTAGAGAAATCTCTGCTCCCATCTATTGGTGAACAAGAGAAGAATGCCCATAAAACCAGTTAATCTGTTTAGCTGTTTACCCAGATCACCAGATGGACAGATAATCAGAAAGGTAGGAGCTCTCTGCCACCATCTGTTGGGTAATAAAAAATATGTCCCTTGCATTTGTTTTTCATTCCTCGCTCCGCCAGTGGCATTCTGGGGAGCCATAATAGTTACACCTACATGACTGTGAAGCCCTTCCATGCTCCTCAGCATCCTGTACTGGGCAGACCTCTCTGCAAGAGAAGTTGCACAGGATTTAATGAGTAGACATGATGGACAGACAGGCCATAATGGCATTCAACAACTGTTTTTTTTTTTTTTCACTGAAACCATGGATAATGTCAGCAGACCTGAGTCATCTTCCCTGAAAGGTTTTTTTTCACTTAGCCATGAAATAAAATTAAGGCTTTAGACAGGGTTTAAGGAAGGAAATTCAGAATAAAACAAAACAGTGATTCCCAAGGGGTTAGAAACAGGCCTCCCTAGAGAGACTTAAAAGCTTTGGATCCACAGTACCCAACTAGTGCCAAACTGTAGGGAAATACATCAGATAGGGAAGGAGAAATGATGTTTGAAAAGAATAGCTGCCTGTGGAAAGTTTACTGCATGAGCTGGGGACCAAGTCAGTGGACAACTGCCAAAGGTAGTGAAGGAAGAAGATGGTTTTATTTATTATGCACTGTTTTCCCCAAATTAACCATGTTTGTCTTGCCATTAATGAAGTCTTCTTCATTTCATTGTTTCATACTTGCGAGTGAGGAACTAATGCTTAAAGGCACATGCTTAAAAGCATCCTGGTTCATAGGTGACACAAAACTGTGTACTAATTTTGAAGAGATGGGGCAGGGGTTCATTTTTTGAACACAGCCTTGTTGCTACCAAGAAACCTAGCTGAGTTCTGTGTATCCAGTGGTTAGATGTGATGGCAAGATCCAAACTAGAAAGAGCAAAAAATAGTCTAAAAAGAATAAAGTATTGGATTCATGTGGAGGAGTTCAGTTTCTGAGCTCGTCGTCTTCTTCGCTTGATTTTTTACTTAGTATCCTAACCAAATGAAGTCTCACTGCTGTTGCTAGAAGCAACTTTTATTTCTTGTCATACTCTCAACTGTGGTGGCTGTTCTGAGGTCATTAGGAAGAGGTACAAGCATGGTAAAGCATGTAAAAGAGGGCTGGAAGGAAGAGATGCTGCTGAATAAATCAATATTGAGACGAGTACAATTCTGAGACAGAATATTATTCAGCAGAACGGTTCATTGCTAAAAGCTGGCATGCTGCAGTTGAACTGAGAGTCTCTAAAGAAAAGTGCATCTACAGACAGCTGAGTGATGAGTTCACATTATAAAAGACTGTTCAGGACTTCATCCACTGAAAGGCCATTTATGGGCTTTACTTTCTCACGATCCCGCTCTGGAAGGAGTTACTCTGCTTGTAAGAGTTACCCAGCCCATGCATATCCTCCCATTGTTTCAAGTTAAGGGAACATCAGCTGTTTTTACTATTGTGAACAGGAGCAGCGATGGAGGGCTAATTGCTTCGCTTCAGTTAAATGTCTCTGTTTTATGAGGCTCGGCTCTTACATGCACGGATGCTGGACACTGGCACACATTGCATCTGTGATGCTAGTGAGACAATGAGCATTTATACCACCTCTGAGGGCCTTGGCAACAAAATTCCTTGCTGCTTTTTTGACACACTGAAAAAAAAAAAACAGCAAAATATATGTTGGATAATTCATAGCAGATAATGCTTATATAGTTGGGAAAGAATTTCTGTTTGGAAAAAAAAAAAAGAGAGAAAGAAAAAGAAAAAAAAAACTCCCGTGCTTTTGTACTGGAAACTGATTATTTACTGGAAATTTGCCATCAGCAGGACGAAGCAGGCTTAGCACAGAACTTTTTTGTATTGTGTGAAGAATTTGCCAGTTGGATTAGACACACATAAGAATATGTAAAGGTTATTTCTAATACGCAATATTACATTCTTACTAAAGAAAGTCTGTGTATCTCTACTACTCAATGAGTTTTACCAATCACTGGTCATTGCCAGTTTCTCTGCAAGAGGCAGGTTTCTGAGCTGGCTGGAATCAAGCTTGCCTACCTCTGTGTCAAAAAAAGGAATTCCACCTAAATTTTAAACAGCCGATTCTTCAGGGAACATTATTTTAGGGTACATTATGTTATCAACCTTGGGTTTATTCCACTTAACTCTTCCTTTCTTGGAGACATGGATGATTGAAAAGCACAGGGAGTGCTTCAGGGCTGTTGAAGGGCAGATGTGTAGTAGCATATGTAGCCAGTTTCTTAATCCTGACATTGCTGTTCTACCTATGTGGCCTGAAGCAGCCCTATGGCCCTTCCAGTCTGTACAAGACAGTTATTCAGAGCCCTCAGACCATGGGAACAGAGGAAGGAGAAAGGTGGCTTGGGTCAAGTACCTGCTTCTGAGGTTGATGCTTCTGGAGATTAAAGCTTGTTTTGTGGGGAGTCCTGAGATGAAGTGGTTTTCCAGTACAACAAAGAGGAGGATATTTTGCCAGCACGGTCCCACAAGACAATCATGATATTGGTTAAGAGAAGTTGTCTTCGTCTTGTGAGGGTGTCAATAATTTATAAAGTTACATGTTCACTTGCCGACTGAAAACAACGGATTTGTCTTTCTGCAGATTTTGATCATTGGAAGAATACGGGCTTAGTTTTGCAGGGGTCCATTTAAAATATATATAAAAACTTAGAAAAAAAATGAAGAGGTCATGGGATTAATTTATTTAGTACTCTAGCTAAAGACGCCTTTGTATGAAGGAGTTTATTGTGTCATGGCTCATTATGTAAGGTAACTATATCATTTCTGTATCATTACTTGATTTGTCCTATTTTGTTGTGTAAGAACCTCCTCATATATTCACCAGAAACTTCTCAATGCAAGTAAGGAGACTTACCAGGCAGCTTCTTTTCTTCAGCTCTCAACCGTATATGGCTCTGGAAAAATCAACTATAAAAACATTTGAATATATGCACTAATAAAAATACAGCTTCACAATGTTCTTCCAATTGTGATTCATACTGTTTTCCAGCAATCAAGTTCTTGCCAAGTATTTTGTTAATTCAAAAAATGTCATAGATTTGAAATACTGATATTTATTTGAAAAATGATATTTCTTTGAAAAATTCAATTCTCTTTCCTTCATTTCCTTCCTTTTTCCCTTTCTGTAAATTCTAGCAATCTTTGTCCTGCCAAAAACATAAAACCTTGAAGTTTAGATTATATGGACCTGAAATCCAAGACACCCCTGCATTAGGAGGGGTCTAGGCACCATTTAGTTTTAGTCTTGGGCATAGGAAGGGCCCTGTGAGGGGCTTATAACACACAAAATCTCACCCCTTTTTAAAAAAAATTAGAAACTGAGCCTTAAAAGCAGTTAATGTTCTGCTCTAGCACTCTGTGACAGTTCCAGGATGTCACTGATTATAACCTTCATAATTTGCAGTTCAGCTATAGCAAATTTATCTCCACTTGTTCTTAATACCAGTATTGTTCTTAGCTTGTTTAGGTAGCTCTTCTCCCAGATTAAAACTGTTTACTAATCATGATTGTAACCCCTCTTCATTCTGTTAGGCTGAAAAAGCCATGGTCTCTACTTTTCTCTTGCCTGATAGATTTCCCATTCCTCATGGAATCCCATCATCCTGTCAGCCCTTCTCAGCATCAGTTTCAGCTCATCTTTCTTAACCATGCGGAGTCAGAATTTTACATGGCTTTCCATGTGTGGAATGCCCTTCTTGGGGCCTCCTGAAATGGTGCTCACACTTCCCTGCCTCTACCTGAAATATTTTCCTGATGCATCCAGGCAGCACATTTATACTGTATATGGTTGTTACAACTTGTATGGTTTCCTGATGTTGGAGGCTCATATTTTTCCTGTGGTTGAGTAGAACACCCAGCTCTCTTTTCCCTCAGCCGTAATACGTTGTGGCAATGAAACAAATCACAAAAATCCTGTAGTGTAAAAACCCTTTACCAAGAAGCACTTATAAAATAGGTTGCCAAAGATATGTTGAGAAATAGCTATTTATTGGAACTAGGACTCTATCTGACTGTAGTGAATGTGCATGAGATGCATTAGTTAATTGGGTCTGCTAAAGAGGCAAAAAGTGAATGGTTGTTAAATATTAGTGTGACTTGCAAACAAAAAGCATTTTTATTACTCCTCATTGTTTGCATTTTGTTAGTGCCAGGCGGCCTCCCATTGAAATGAAACTTCTATTGTATTGGATATCAAACAAATGTAAATTACAGCAAAACCAAAAATTAACAAAAAACAAAAAAAAAGCTCTGTGAAGTTCTTCCTACTCTAATTAGGAACCAAAAATGTCCAGAAAAGGTGAGTGTGTATCACTAGCAGTTCATAGTGGAAATAATAACCATATGGTCTGGGCTCCATAGTGGGAGAGGGATGTGGAGCTGCTGGAGAGAGTCCAGCGCAGGGCTACAAGGATGATCAGGGGCCTGGAACATCTGCCCTATGAGGAGAGGCTGAGGGAGCTGGGCCTGTTCAGCCTGGAGAAGAGAAGGCTGAGAGGGGACCTGATCAGTGTCTATAAGTACCTCAAGGGAGGCAGTGAGGAGGATGGTGCTGGCCTCTTTTCAGTGGTGATCACCGACAGAACTAGAGGAAACGGCCACAAACTGAAGCATCAGAAGTTCCACAGGAACTTAAGGAAAAATTTCTTGACAGTGAGGGTGACAGAGCACTGGAACAGGCTGCCCAGAGAGGTTGTGGAGTCTCCTTCTCTGGAGATCTTCCAAACCCGCTTGGACGCAGTCCTGTGCCACGTGCTCTAGGTGACCCTGCGTGTGCAGGGGGGTTGGACTAGATGACCTCTAGAGATCCCTTCCAACCTTAAGCATTCTGTGATTCTATGATTCCATGGTTTTGTTTTACTAATGTTGGCATGTAACTGTTCAAAGAAAGTGTACAGCAACTGTACACAAAAAAACAGTACAATGTGAACATCATTACTTCCTAAAAAAATCAGGACTCATCTCTTCCCAAACTTGAATATTAATTCCAGCATATGTTTTTGCAGACTTGCTGTAAGTTTGACTTTTCTCCCTGCACTCAAACAGAATGCAATCAGAAAGGCTGAAAATCTTCCCTCCTGGAGAATCTGAGCGTGAGCTGGATGCCTTAAGAAAAGATTAGGAAATACAAAGGAGGTGTTAAGAAAGTGCATTAGCAGCATGGCAGATAAAACTGCTGCAAGTATGGAACAAAAAGGCAGGGAAATAATTGTATTAGATTTTACACTTGAAACAAGTTCTAGAAGAGCTAAATGTACTGTTTGAAAGACATTGTTTCCTCAAAAATCTATGCCTTCCTCTCTTCATAATTCTCCTTTGCAATGGCTTTAAAAGTCTGATAGGAGGAAAAAAAAATCTGTATTTAAAACTCATGAAGAGTGAGGATTTAGAATCTGCAGCTTAAGAACTAACCTTACTAACCATCACTGCATACCTTTAATGGGTTTGGAGAAGAGTATGCCTGCAGCAATTCATAAAATTGCTTAGACTGTTTCAGAAATTCCCAGGATATATTAAAAAAATAAATAAAAGAGGGAACAAGAATCAACATTAAAAAGCCCTTGAATGGGATTTGCCCTGTTAGCCTGACCACTGCAATAGTGGAAGGTCTGTTAGGAGCAGCCCAGAGGACAGGAAAAGCCTCCATTGAGAAACAGAAAACAGGGCTTACAGCTAATTGCAGTAACCTGTTATTCATGGGGATTGCTGACTTAAAGTGTTTATCCTTACAATCACCATACTGGTATAATAATTCAAACAGTGGCTCACTCCAGAGCACTACTACTTTAAAAAAGATCAGCAGGCCAAACTGTGTTATTAATCACCCTTAAAGTGATAAAAGAAAATCTTACTGATCAGAGTGGTGCAGCAATGAAAAACCAGCGACACTTACCAGATTCTTTTGTCTTATCTTTATGTAGACCCAGCTACATAAAAGCCACCTGAGAAGTGACAGAAGGCGTCATTTCAGCTTGGCAGGGTCTAGGTCATCCAAGGAATCTGGAAGCTTGAGAAGGAAATGAGAGGGAAATAGAAAAGGACTGTGGAGAAGCAATGAAACTCCACACAAAAGGCCCAAAGTAGGACTAGGAAGTTGTAGGAAAAACCTCGGCCTGGGACAGGAAATTCTGGTAGGAAGGCAGTCGAGAGCTCCAACTTGGAAGCACTCTATAGAACAAAGAAAGTAGCAGCATAGACAGAATCTCCTGCCTCCATCTCCAACAAAAACAATAACGCAGCTGAAAAATTACGGTTTGGCAGGCCACAATGGTATGATGTTAAAAGGCTATGTCTGTAAGTCATATTCCTGGTAAGCTTTGGCCTCAGATGCTCTGCAGGCAGAGATACAGGAGGAAAGAGAAATGAATCAATTTAATAGAACTTGAAGGAAGGAACTTAGACCGAAGGCTGAAAATATTTACAAAAGCCACAAGGAGGCTAGTCTTCATAAATATGGCTGAACTGCTAGCTACCCATGTAGTATTTCTGTAAGTAGCTCTCTACAGAAAAAGACAGATTGCAGTTGCAGTCCTGGAAGCTTCCTGTGGTGTTACACAATATAGAGAATATTAAAAGTATCCTAAAAAGAATGCCATAAAAAATCCAAAGAAGCTTGCTGCATCTCACTTTCCATTTGCGAGAGACAAATTGAGTCAAAACAAAACTACTAATAGATTCTGAATGGGTGATTGATAGGTGTTTTTCCAGATTATAGGTTCAGACATTATTTATTTAATCTAAGTACGTCTTGTTAATGAGAGTACAGGTAGCTTAAACTGTGGATTTTCCATGAAAACTATAAAGTTTTCATGGAACTATTTCCATAAAATTCTATGATTCTGTGCAGGACTACAAGGATGATCAGGGGCCTGGAACATCTGCCCTATGAGGAGAGGCTGAGGGAGCTGGGCCTGTTCAGCCTGCAGAAGAGAAGGCTGAGAGGGGACCTGATCAGTGTCTATAAGTACCTCAAGGGAGGCAGTGAGGAGGATGGTGCTGGCCTCTTTTCAGTGGTGGCCACTGACAGAACTAGAGGAAACAGCCGGAAACTGAAGCACCAAAAGTTCCATAGGAACTTAAGGAAAAATTTCTTGACAGTGAGGGTGACAGAGCCCTGGAACAGGCTGCCCGGAGAGGTTGTGGAGTCTCCTTCTCTGGAGATCTTCCAAACCCGCTTGGACGCAGTCCTGTGCCACGTGCTCTAGGTGACCCTGCGTGTGCAGGGCGGTTGGACTAGATGTCTCTAGAGGTCCCTTCCAACCTTAAGCATTCTATGAAAACTATTTCATTCTATCCCTTTAGCCCATTGTAGAATTTGAAGTATTGCCTATTTACAGACCATGTTGAATAAATTAATGCAATATTTAGAAATGTATTTTTAAAAGATTTTTTTTCCACTGTTGCAGAACAATTTCAAAGCAAAAGTGCTATTGCTTAACAAGTGTCATATAATCACTGGCACATACTAAATGTTCCTCCCAGAAAGTCAACTCAGTTAGGCCTGGGTATTTAGTTTGAAGAATGATTACCATGACTGGGTTAAAGCTCTGTTATACCTTTGACTCCCTTAATGCAACACGAGATGAGAGGTAGGGTAAAGAAACATTTCCAGACAGAGATAACTTGCCTTGTGAATGACTACCTTGGTCTCTCTGAGAGTGTCTAAAATTCAAGACCTTGGCAAGCTACAGACCAAGTGGCTTTCAGTCCCTTTGCAGGCAGTTTACAGCTAAGTCAAGCATACCTAGGTTAACTGGAATCATTTTGGGTAGTCCACAGCTAAGCATTTTGAATCTACATTGGAGCTCCACTCAGCAAATCATTTTGAAGCAAAAGCTAATGGTTCCCTTGCTACTAGCATACCTGTAGATTTGCCCTTGTTACTTTTCTACATCCTTTGTTAGTTCTAGCTCCAGCTTGGTTTTTGATATTCCCCTTTTCACCAGTAAGCAATACTGGCAAGCAATACTTTCATATGCCTCCTTGCTTGCCAGTCCTTGTTTCCACTTCTTGTATGGTCTCATTTCCATTTCAGTTGATGAAAAAGCTCCTTGCTTAGTCAAGAGGGCCTTCGGCCATAATTCCCCATCTTCCTGTGGAGGGGGGGGAGTTTCTTCCTCAGCTCTCCAAAAATTTATTCAAAAGGTAGCCAGCTCTTTTGAGCACCTTTTCCCCTTAAGATCTTGAATAATTAGCTAGCTACACTTCCCTGTGTAAATTGTGGTCTGGTTATTCCTACAGCTGGTTTCAATATATTTTGCAGAACAATGTTTGATTTATCTGATTGGTAGAACAGGAATCGGTTTTCACAATTTCTTCTGTTCTCAGATCATTTTTCATTTGTATTCCAAGTATTCTTACTTTTTTTTTTCTTTTTCTTCAGATCAAGCTATTTGGACTAATTAAGGCATTTAGAAGAAACTGTGCTTTATCTAACAATTTTGTAGTAAAAATTAGTATTTTCAAAAACCAGCATGAATTATGAATCTGAGATGACAAAGTTTGAGCACAACTTCTTCATATCTTCTTGTTGCCACTAGAGTGGGCCTAGTAATAACTGGAAAGAAGAAAATTGAAAACAGCAAAAAAGCCACATGTGCCTTTTGTCCCATATTGTGCCTGTGGCTTAATTATACAGCTGCATTGTGTGCTTAGCTAAAAAGCAATAAAGGCTCTGCAAGAAGTACCATTAATGAACCAGCATCACCCCCTGAAGATTAGTTTAGTTACTGGAATCTTTCTAGTGGAAATGCTTTTTATTTCTTTTATTCAGTTTGTCTCCAGTGGTCCACATCCAGCAGTCCCCAGTTTGTCAATATGGATGTAAACAGCTAGCATAGGGCTGGTCTGAGGTAATGAATAAGATCACAATCAAATTCTACCATTTCAGAAATGAGTACACACCATGTAGGGGGTACACTATGAGGATGTTAGCACAGCAGTGGCAACCTAAAGATGCCTCGTCTTAACAAGGGACTTGAACATGGGGAATATGAAGGCATATGGTGAAAATGTACAAAATGGGGGCCATGTGGGGAGGACAACATTGAACTGTGTGCATTTCATAGAACCTCTTACTATACCTTACTATAAGGTACCATTAAAGTAAGGATTTTAAATACACTGTGGGTTATTAGATATTCTGAAAACACTTAGAACTCTTCTGTTCAAGGACTTGGGACTTGGAGAGCTCTAACTTCTAGAAGTTGAAAATAAACCTTTCCTAAAAGCAGAGTGACTCGTTAAGGACTGTTTTGCACTTTTTAGTACACCAGTACATCTAGTTCAAGTGCCAGAATAATGAAATAAATGACTGCTTTTGGGTCACCTACATTAACAAGTACATACAATCATCATCAGTAGTCGTACATGAATGTCACTGATGTTGCTGTAATCCCTCATATTTTTGTTTGCCTGAGATCAGACCTACAATTCCTTGTTTGGTTTTTCTTTTTATCATTTATATGTGGGTGTTATTAAGTACTATTAATGAGCAGTCACCCTGGGAGAACACCTTTTCTTCTTGGTGGCCACTGACAAGCTGGAGCAGATATGCTCAGTGTCCCTGCCCCCACCTGAGAGATGTCTTAAGAGTTCTCCATTACAGCTATGGACAGTGGATGACTCAATCCCACAGAGACTCAAGATGAGCTTTAGCATCACAGCATGTAGGTGATCACCAGCTATACTTCAGCTTCTTAACACCCTTCATTAGCCAGTCTTATGGGTTCTCAGGTTCCTTCTCTGCCTTTGGAAATTGCGTGTGTCTGCTCTGGCTTTAAATTCTTGTTTTCTAGAGAGCTTTCACTACATCATTCCCTGTCCCTGTGTTGCTGGAAAATACCAGGAAGACATTTTTTTGTTCCATGAAAGCTACTCATTCAATATATAATCTCAATTCTTGTGGAATGGAAAGCCTAAAGCTAAAAATTATATTTAAAAAGTTCATTATGAACACAGAGCACTAGAGGAAGTAGCAATCAAGAATTCTAATCAGGAATCTTTAGATTGCCTGGAGTATCAAATGCTATATTCACAGGGAGACTAGGCAAACAAATTGGCAGGATATGTCGATGGAGTCTAGACTGTAAAAGGTCTCAGGAGAAATTAATTTCCAAGTCTTTAATTCACCACATTTTACATGTTTTATCTACAGCTTTTCACATCCCAATTTAAGTAAAATTAAGTCAAAAAATTTGGAAAAAAAGGAAAAAGTTACATGCCGTTTTTATCTAACTAAATATTTGCCCAAATGCAACTTTAAGACCCCATTCAGCAGAATACTTACATATGTGCCTATGTCATCTAGTCTGCCCACGCACTTCCTGTACTCATTGGAGCTTGTCTGATGCTTTAAACTAGGTGTTGAAATGTCCTACGGAATCAGAGCCATATTATAGGGTTCATTTTTTTAAGGTGGAGAACGAAGATCTAACTGCTTTTCCCCCAAGCAACAACAGAGTCTGTAAGAGAGGAGATGTGGGAAACTTTGGGCTACTCTTCTCCTAGGTGTTTGTTTTTGTATAAAATGATGGTCAGATGGACAGTTATGAAGTATTCTGACCTTTAACGTAGGCAGGGTGCTTTTGCTACAATGAGTCCCCAAGTATCAAGTGCACTGCCAACCCTGATGTCTCAAAAGTACTCCAGACTGCAAGGTGTGACATGGCAGGCAGTTGGTTCATCACCATTTCATATATGCTAAGATCATTTGCTTTATATGTACATATTTTGCAGGTGTGTTTGAGGAGGAATTTTCTTCAGTTAATGAAATATCATGGGAAACAGTGCAAGACTATAAAGTCTTCTAAAATTAGCATTTTCAATTCCTTATCTAATTATTCTGGTGAAACTTATGAACTGAGAACAATAGAGTGAAATCTAAATAACAAAATCTTGTGTATTTATTTATTATCTTTATTATAAAGATTGGAAATGAAGAAGTGAAACTGAAGGGAATTGGGGAATTGTTTGTTCTCCTCCAGGACACTGAAATCTTAATTCTGAATTCTCTTAAGGAAAAAAACCTTCATCTGAATGAGATGTTACAGATTGTTTTGATATGTGAATGCTTTGTGTGTGTTTTTGGACATTCTGCTATGTATTCTACCAGCATAAGTGCTATGGCATACACATCAGAAGAAAAAGAGGGAAAGCACATCCTCAGAGTATTCATTATCCAATATGTAGTTATTTCTTGAACCTTTTTTCCCTTGCCCAGAAAAGCATACCAGATTGTTCTACGAGGTATATGATTACCTACAACTCTTTTACATGCAAGATGTTCAGCAAAGCAGATTATCCTTTTTCAGAATCTAGACACCTGTGATTTCTATGAGAAAATGCACTGTATTGAAGGTATACATAGGTAGCTATTTCCTGTTACAAACACATATGAAGCACTCCCTGCAGTATTTATAGCACCTACCTAATCCTGTGGTTTTCTTGTTGCTTCTTAGGATGTTTTTCTGAATGATTGAATGAATACAAATGAACTGAAACAGAGAAAAGAACACAAACTTGAAATATCAGAGACTCTCTAAATATCAGAGACTAAAAGGCCAAAGGGCTGCGCTCTAGTCACACACTCAAGGTAAGTTCTTTCTTCCGTCTTCACTTTTCTTTAGCAACCCCTTCACAACTGCAGACATAGAAGCTTCAGGTTTTACGTCTTTAAGGTTGGTCTGCATAACAAGTTTTCACCAGGCTTCCCTAACAGATAGAAATAATTTTTGCCTCTGTTTTCAAATCAGAGAGCCTGTCTTATGACTCTTCCAAGACTACCTTTACGGCTCTTTCCCAATATATTTATGGAAGGCGTTAGTGCTGCCTTATAATGCTGTCATTGAAACTCAGAATCCCCACATGAAAATCAGTAATAACACTATTTAGCATATTATACAAGGACTTCCACATACCTTGTATCATGGCTCAGGTACGATTTGAAATTTCCAGTATGCATTACGTGGTTGATATTTTAAAGTCTAATACACAGAATTCAGAAATATAAAGCAGCCATTAGTCCTGCTAGCACTGATCTGCTTGGAAAATTTACTGCACTCTTTGAATTTATGTTTTCAGTTTCATATATATTTAGGAATAGCTCTTTACGTTTTTACTTTAGTTTGATAATACATCAGTATCAGCTGTATTTTTTCTGACAGTGAAATACTGCTTTAAGTACTGAATTTTGTGTTCAATATAATTGTGCGCTTAAGGAAAATATTTTTTTTAAGTGTCACTTTAGCTATTCCAGTAAATCTGAAGCAATGCTAGTGTTCTGCTGTTTTCTATTGTGGAATTCAATATGCAGTAATCTCTACAAGTTGAATAATTTTGAATCTGTGCACACTTTGCAGTTTAGAGACAATATGATCTGAATGGCTGTTTCATGTAAATGTTTTGGCAGTAACAAAAAAATTCACAACACTACTACCTAAAACTTCAAACAGTGATAAGGATTTTTCGTGACAGTAATGAAAAAGCTTGATAGGCAGGTGGCTGAAAACCATTATTTTCTCTCTCTGATATTTTCTCACTGAGAAAAAAAAAGCAAATACACATTCAAGAGGTTGTTTCTGTATTAATCTGATACCAGTAACATCTTCTGCTATGGTCAAGCTCTTAGATACAACACCGTCAAGAAAACTTGAAAGCTTCCCCCACAGCTGTGGGGTAAACATGTGACATGATGCTTGAAGCATTAACTAATTGGAGGAAGTGAATGGAGTACGATAACAACAGCAGTACGAAATTCCTCAAGCAATTTGAGAAGGTTGTCTAGAGCAGACTGGATGTTTGATTATGTATGCACTGGATATCACTTCTCTCTACTTAAATAATACATGGGAGCGAGAAATTGTTTACTTTAAAATCTCAAAATGAGAAATGACCATGTTCTGAAAATAAAACCTGGGAGTTTTAACTCTGCTACCTCTCGGAAAGCCCAGTGGGAGGGATAGGATTGCTAGTACTAGAGGAGGCCTCCTTTTCCATATTTGTTATCATATAACAAAATCTGAAGGCATCTTCCTTTGCAAAGAGCAGGAAATAATTCCTATGCAGCTCCAGGGCCATTCAGAGGTTACAGTGCCCATTTCACTTGAGATGTTAAACAGCGGAGCACTTCACCATTTTCCTGAGACTTCCTTCAAGTCAGAGAACACTGAAAAAGAGGGGAAAAAAGGGGGGCTCATTTACAGTGGAGAGGGTCTGTCATAGGTGAAAATGCACTGCTCATCAGCTGTCCTCTACCCTTGATGTTCTTAGGGATACATTTGAGAGCACACTGTCAGTGACTGAAAGTCCCAGGTAAAACGTTCGAGACTTTTTTGAAAATATGAACATCAATGGTATGAATCTATGTTGCATTTTCAGCCTCTGCTCTGAAATAATAACCTAAAGTTTTATGGCAGTAAACTCTAGTATCCTACTGAGCAGGACTGGTATATGTGTTGTCTACATGTTAGTAAATGTGACTATGCCTCCGTATTTCCCTGAAAAGTAAGAAGGACACCTGACAATACAATATATATAATATTTATATACATATATGTATATTATATATACATTATATATATATATTATATATATTATATATGTATATTTTATATATATATATTATATATATACACACACACATATATATAATACAATCTGGGAGACAGATTTTAGCTGCCATTTCAGTCCGGGGAAGAGACAGTCTAAGAAGTGTCAAAAGCTAAAAGGTCCTTGCCTTGGATAGAGTGAAACATGGTGTTAGTGACTTCAGTAGCAAAATTCTCATCAACTTTTGTGTTTTGCCTAGAATGGATTTTATTCCATATAAATTGAAGCACATATTTTGACAAACAAGCATGATATTTGTCAATCAGAGAACAGGTAATCACTTAATTTGTAACACCATTCATTAAGTACACGGTTCAGATTTTCTGCACAGATTTTCTGCACAGATACCATCCAGAATGGCTTGTTAGCAATACTTTTGGGACTTTAATATTGCTTGATAACTTGATTTTTTCACATCAGTTAGCTTACCTTAATCCATTTGCTCTTCTCTTTACGAATCCAGCTTAACACTTTCAACCACTGTGAATTTTTATTCCTGTAGCCATCTCTTGTATAAAGGTGACAGCATATCAGATGCCAGAGGGCTAAATTCTATGTATAAATTCAGCTAAACTATTTGCTATATACTCTGCTAGTTTCAATCCTGTTGTCGTTAGACCTGCACTTCGCAGACCTCTTCCTCTCCCTTGCAGGCGTGCAAGCCTTTTCACAGCAAGTCGCCTCCAGATGTTTGGTTGTAACTCTCCAATTAGTGAGAGAGAGATGAGAATTCGGCAGTGACACCAGGCTGAAATCTCTAACAACCCCAAGCTATGTCCGTAGTCACTTCCCAATAGTTTTTTCACATTTGCTTGTGTTTTACGGTTCCGACAAAGGAACTTAGGACTGGGGACATCCTGCTGGGAATTCACAGAAGGGATATGCCTGTCCCCTGCATTGTCTCTGAGAATATCGAGCAGGCGTTGAACTGATTAAAAAAAAAAACAGAACTTTCCAATGCCTCATTTTATCCTTTCTGTCCTTGGCTTAACTCATTCTGTGTTGATACTATTTAAGGTGCTAACCTTTCTTGATCAGTGTTTTTAACATAGCTGTCAGATTTAACCAAGTAAGATACTAAGAAATCTTCTTTCCCACTGCTGCCCTACCAAGGATGTTTCAATGAAAACATGGTGCTTTTGATCTTAGTTACTTGGGAGCTCTTCTGCAGCTTGTATCTCAGCAGAAAATCTAACAATCTGTTTGTGCTTACTGGGAAAAAGATATTGTTGCCTTGCCAACGTAATTACACTGGTGAGTTAGGGAATATCGAGTGAGAACAGATGAAATATTTAGATATAAATAGCCTGTTTTCATGTGCTGTGATTGTCACTAATAAGGCAAGAACGTGTGGTTTGCGGTTAAGGGACAGGATGAGGAACCAGGACATCTGGGTTTCCTCTGAGCTTTACCACAGTGTATTGAAGAAGTCATCAAGCTCCTCTGTAACCCATGAGTTGGAAGTGGATAATAATACCCTGGGGGCTAATTCTTCAATGCTGTAGCTTTCAGACATACAGAGGGGAAGAGTAATACAAGTGTGTGATATTTATGTACTAGAAATCAGTACAATTATAAGTCTACCCAGAAAGTTTGGGATTTAATTCTATCCTGACTTTAGGAATCAGACTCACTTGCCATTTCCTAGCAAAGACAGAAAAACAGGAGGAAAAAGAGAAGCAATATGGAATGTTAGAAAAGAATCCTGTCTGAGAGTAACTCATCTTCTATTTTCTGTGAGAAGTTTGCTGCACTTTACGCTCAGTCTTTCTTTTCTCTGCATCCCTATTATTATTATTTTTTAATATCAGGAGTTGTTAGAATAACAAAGAGGGTGCTTTGTACCTAGTGGGGAACCGGCAGTGATGTGCTCAGAGGGGAAATGTATTAAGTTTTCCAAAGCCTATAAACAACTTCAGCCTTAATTCACAAACCTCAATAGAGTTTAAGGAGGACTTACAGTGGCCTCTATAAAGAGATGCATCCTTCCAGCTTGCTCACTGGAGCTGTGACTAATAATTCCCTAAACAGTAATTAGAATCATGTAATTAGTATAAAAATAATTAAAGCAAAGATTCATTCCACCTAAGAGTAAAAAGCATGCTTACTATGGAAGACATAGTGAGAGAGAGAGGAGTATGTGTGTGTGCATACGCTAGCAGGGAATCTCTAAGTAAATAGTTGCTACTTGGGCTAAGGAGGAGCTCTGTGTTAGACCTTGAGTTTAAATCATGGTTATAGTACACTTGGGATGAGTATTGCTCTATTTTAGGTTTTCCAGTGCTCATTTGGAACAATTTTAGTCAGAAAAAGAAGTCCCTCACACAGTAATAGTTTTGTATCCAGTTTTGGACACTGGGCATTAGATGGCTGTCGGACACGTCAGGAAAATGGGCTTCAATCTTTTGAATTTATCTCATTTGAAAACATTATTGAGAACAGTTTCGTCCACTGCAATACTACCTTAGGAAATACATTTTTAAATAAGGAACAAAAAATTGCTCTTCAGCATTATTGTAAGTGAAACCCATTAGATGAAGAGTGACTCTACTGATGCACATTGAGTCTTCCAGGTATCTGCAGGGATTAATTTCTCTCTTAACTGACATGCACACTAAAGCTGAGAATATAAGTCCCTGCTTAACCGAGTCCACCCCCATTCCTGTCCCCAGAAGCAACTCATTCCTCCCTAGTCTTTGCTTTCACAAGGAAGAACCTGGGCACGGGACCTGCCAGTAGATCTTAGCCCTTTCTGTCCAGCTCCTCGGCGCTCCCGAGTGGCGAGCGAGCAGCCTGTGTTCGGAGAGATCTTGAAATGTGTTTCAGAACTGAAGAAAACTAGCATGCTAGATTTGATTGCCCATTTTCATCTGAGGTGCCTCGTTCACCTTCAGAGTCCTAACAAAAAGACTGTGCTCAGAGCTAATAATTATCAGGAAGCTTCTCTTTTTTCTTAAGAATGGCACTCCAAACTATGAGCAGCTTGGCACCTTTGGCCATCCTTAGCCTTTCCTAAGGTTCGGACAGATAAAAAGGGACTGTGTGAAGGCTCTGATTCGGATTTGCTTAGAGGAAGGTGACTGTGGAAAAATAATGTGCTTTTTTATCTGAGGAAGAGAGCAAGAGTTCTGGCTGGATGTGGTGAATCATATCACCATAACTTCTTTCACATTAATTTCCCTAAAAATGCATCCAAAACTAACACACATGCACATCTAGATGTTTATCTTTATATGTGAAGGCACATAAACAGCTACCTTTATGTGGTAAGACAAAAGAGCCTGAACAACCAGAAGTTTTAGCAACAACATTCTTTTCCTATGGCATAAATCCCACTAGTAGTAATTTCATCTCGAAATGGAAAGCATAGCATTACATTATTTGACACAAAGGCCAAATTTCCCTGGATGCCAGTTAGACCCCAAGCTCATACAAACACAGCAGGATAAATCTAAAATTATTTTGTTTCCTAGTGGCACTAATTCCATTTCTGGAGAAAATATAATTATATTTATATTAACATTATAATGATAACTTTGCAGGCCAGATTCCCATCTGCTTGTTAGGCCAGATGTAAACACAGCACCAGCAGAGACCTAAGGAATTTCTGTTCCTCTGTGGCAGTGTGCCTGGCTGCCTAGCTGGTAATTTCAGCAGTAAGAGGAAAGTTCATTCTGTGAAAAATACAGCTAAGGTTTAATTTTGTCTTAAATACAAAACCTCTCCACTTTCAATTGATCATAGCATCCTCACACAAATTCCACCCGGACTGCAGTTGCAGACTAGCCTTTTGCCCTGCGTATCTGTAAAACTTGGTCAGTGTTAGCTTTACCATTCTTGAATTAATCATGTACAATCCATTCCAATCCCTGCTTAACCCTTTTCTGTATGATCCACTGAAAGCATTTTTCTTTGAAAAACTCAAACGTGGTAAGATAAGAGCATAAGAGCAGCTGCCTACTTCTTGTCTTTTTTTTTTTTTTTGGTTTGGATTCTCTTTCAGGTTTGAAGGAAACGGGCACAATATTTTTAAAGCAAATCCATCTGTACCTCTGTTCAGGATACTTTCTTCACTGTTGGTTTGTTTTTCCAGCTTGAAGCTGGAAAAAGCTTCCAGGTTGAAGCAGTTTGTATTTACTAAAAATGCAATTCCCATTTTTCCCTTTAGCAATCAGTAGTGAAAAGGGAAAAAAGGGAGGGGGAATGAAATGTTCTTTACTGTTAAAATTATATCAGTAGAGATGCAGGAAATAATGAAAGAAAATAAGTTTTATATGAGCTTGACCTCCCTCCAAAGAAAGTCTGCTCTTTTTTTTTTTTCAGTACTTTGCTTGCTACTACTTTGCTGGAGTGTTAAGGCCACTCTTCTGAAAATTGCCTTTTGAGCCCATCAGTGGGATCTACAGATACTTCATTTCTGAAACCAGCTTTGATTTAACAAACCAGTACAAATACTTGCCTAACTTCATGACCAGTAAAACGCACAAAAACACTCAGGAAAGTATCAAAGTATATCATTTAAACTTACTAAATTGGAGAAGAGGTACATGATTTTGGAAGCATAGCTAAAGATGCATGTGCCTTA
Source organism: Tinamus guttatus (assembly GCF_059628265.1). Lineage (NCBI taxonomy): Eukaryota > Metazoa > Chordata > Aves > Tinamiformes > Tinamidae > Tinamus > Tinamus guttatus. The sequence continues at coordinate 3,779,111 of NW_028288822.1, read as the reverse complement.
TTCAAGGCTGCAGAATTTATCTCACTAGGTTTGTATACGTTACAGACTCCAGGATATATAAGATGTGGTGTACAGGTACAAGACCTCTCATGAGTAGTGAGAGGGACGTCAAGAGTACTGCACAGGCAAATATGAATCATCTGAACTGTGAATGGACATATGCTGCTAGGAAAATCTATTAGACTGACCAAATTAAAGGTCCTGCCAAAAGTGATTTTCATACACTTTTTTCATATATGTTGTGAAGTATGTTTCATATTTATGTTGTGAAAGAACTTATCTGCTTCTTAATATATTCCACGCATGAACTATAATGATCCGACAAGCACAAAGAGACATAGAATTATTCAGGCAAAACGGGGAGCATTTTTGCAAATACTAAACACAGTGTAGCTGAGATTCAAATAGACCTTTGGCACTTTCTGACTACAAATGTGTTAGCATATATAAAAAGAAAGCAATGTTATGAACCTACTGAATACAGACAAATTCCTACAAAACCACCAAGAAAAATGTTCAGTGGGAAATTAAGATAAATGAAGATGCACATTTGACCTCAGAAACCACAAGGAACAAAGTGGAGGTTTTAGAGGTTGGATTTAAGGTTCGTTCTCAGAATTTTCTACATTATCCCCCGTGGAGGGCTCTGCAGACATTCAATGGTAAAAAAAAGAAATCTTCCAAGTAAAGGAAAAAAAGGCTAAGAAATTTTCAGAACCACTGATTAAATGTTTTTCATTGAACGTTAGCAATATTTATCTTGGCATTAAAAGCCAGGCATAATAATCATCAGAGAGAAGGAAAGACAAGCACTGAAAGATAAATGGTTGTGATTTGACAAACTAAAAAGCTGGAAAATTTTTATGCCCTTAGCAAATGAAAAAGTAAAGAAAATTACTTCCAGATAGGATCACTAGTCATTTTAAAAAAAAAAAAAATGTGAAATGCTGAACTACCCTTAGATTTGGTTGTTTTTAAAGCTCATGTGGTTCTAGGTTTACTAAACCTCGACCTGTTGCACTCTCTGTTTTCCTCTCATACATAAAAGTTTAATGATTGTTGTAATGGGATATAAAAGTAGACATAGATCATTCACATTTATATTATATACTACACTGTGCATTTTTGTTATTCTCCCATCTCTTGGAAATGTCATTAAGTTCATGGAAAGTAGTAACTATATTAAGAGATGAATGGAAACACAATCCCTAGGGCAAACAGAAAGAAATTGCACCTGCCTTTTTGGTTAAATGTTTCCTGTACTATAGTAAATAAATTTCATTCGTATGTAAAACTTGATTTTTCATAATAGTGCAGAACAACAGCTGGAAAAATTTCATCTTACTCAAATGTACTACTTTTTATTATTAGACTGTATTTCTTTAAAGGCTATTATTGAATATCAAAAGCACATGATACTAACCTACACTGGGTTCTCCCAAAGCGTTGGAGTCTGCCACTGGAAATTTGTATTTCTCTCCTGGAACTTCCTACAGACTCTACTAGTCCCTGGCTCATGTGCAGAATATTATGTTCTGAAAATTATTTAGATATTTTGCAGCCCCTGAAAATAAAAGCAAAGTACATCTCATTACTCATCCATTTTTCATTCTCTACAAAATATTCTATCCAATTTTATTCCTTTTTCCTTTCTCCCTGTCTTGCTTATAAATTGCTGGTTGCAGGCCTACATAGCAATAGAGATCTGAGACTTCAGGGAAGACAATTTTATATTTAGTCAATAGGACACAGTGAATATATAAAAGATACTGTTTTGTGGAAATACGGTCTGATTTCACACTAGCAGAATATTACAGTAAGCAGAATCAGTCTCAAAATAGAGATTGTGAGTGGAACAAAAGCAAGCAGAACAACTATATTAAACACATCTTTTAAAAAAATACTTCAGCAGTTCCTGGAAAAAAAAATCGATTTAGATTTAGACTCAAAACCCTACCATATTTTGCACCCAGACATACCAACACTGAATTGAGCTTGGGCTTATTAACTCTGCCCGGAATTGCAGTAGTGCAAAATTGTGCATGATACCATATCCCAGGACACCATAGCCAAACTGCTTCTCAGATTTGAGTTAGCACAGATTTTTATTCCCTGACTGAAGTCTGTGGCATCTGCTGTAAACTTGATCAGCACCGTTGGCTATAAAATATTTAACCGAGAGTGGCTCAAATATTTTTTAGCAGGTTGGAATCTCAACAGAAAACTTGTAGTGAGAATATGTATTTATACAGATATCAAGCCATGAAACCTAAAGAGAACAATATTCTACAAAAGAGGAGCAGAACAGAGTATTTGTTATCAAGCCATTACTAACAACATCCAAGTATTCAGCTGTGATCCGTTAGCAGAAAAGGGCCATTACCTTGCAATAGGTGCTGCAGCTTTCTCCTACCCAGCCTTTTTCAGGCTCGGATGAAGTTGCCACATACCATTTCCATGATCTTGGGGATTGCCAGTGAAACCTCCAATGAGGACTGCTAGTCAGGCACAAGAACTATGCTAAATTTTTGAAGCATTACTAGAAATGTATGTGTATGTGCATTTACGTATATATCACATACGTATAACACAGAATTTATACAATATATACTTAATATGTTATATATTATATACACCCGTACAAGTACTTATCAGTGGAAACTCAACCATACATTACAAGAATTCTGTATGAGGTTAGCAATTTCCTTTGCTGTGTGATGGCAGTACTCCCTTGTGTTATGTGTGCTCTCCAAGGCAAAATGACAAAGAAGAATTTTAGTGAGTTTTGTGAAGTTCTGGTGGGGAGGGGTGTCACTATCCCCAAAGCAAGACCTGTCCTTGCCCTTGATTTCAGGGTAGCAGAACAAAATCAGTTTCAGTTAAAGTGATGAATTTTTCACTGTAGAGCTGATAAATGTTCTCATCAGAGCCAGCACCCTGGAGATGCCCAGCCGATGTGAGCAGTAACCGCGTGCTGGCAGACGGAGGCTGCTGGGATCACAGGCTGTGGATTCAGCCTGCAGCCTGGCATCGCTGCCGTGGGGCTCTGCGTGCCTGTTTATCAATCTCAGTTGCTCCGATGTTGAGAGACGCCCTTCAGCAAAATGGAAATCTTTTCCTGAAATTCAGGGAGGTGGGAATTATAGCCCTTCATCATGGATTCATTGATTTAATACAGACTGGCATTTTAGGCACTTATCCTAGTTATATTAATTTAATATGTTCTGGTATATGCGCCAGCCTACCCTATTGTTTTCTTGAGGCATTTCATCAGTGCAAGATATCACTTTTCCTAAGTCAAGATCATCTACATATTTGTAACTTTTCTTGACTGAATGGTGCTACTGCCCAGAAGAGAAGCAATACTGAGGTGGCTAAATCTAGGACTGAAGTATTCCTTTTTTCTACATAGCTCATAAAGAGAACAGCTCCAGAGGAGAAATTATTTGCAAGCCGTAACTGAACTAAATTAAACATTTAAAAGATAGAATGAGCTGAAGAACCCTTAATTTTTTAAAGTTGGAATTCTTTTGTTGAGAATTACACTCCAGAACAATCAGAAAATACCATGTTTTCACAAGTATGAAAAAAAAAAAAAAACTTCAGGTTTAGGTCAACTGAACTTAATTTTCTTTTGCTCTGTCTTTCATAGTCGCACACCAAGACAACAACCTCTATTATAACGTCTGCAATTATGATGCCAGCTTGGATTAGTCGGTGCCCTAGCTAGCCATTTTGTGTGCCTCTGAGCAAGTCAGGTAAGGTAGAATTAATCTATCCTAATTCAGCCACGTACAGTTCTCTTTCCCTCTGCTTTCACTGGGGAGAGAAAGGAAGGGAAATGTGGGCCTTGGGTGGAATCAATTGCTCCTCAGCTGCCTGCAAAGAAAGTGCTAGAATACTGGAGATTCAGTTCTTTCTGTTCAACTGAGGTATTGTCCCTTCCTTACCACACAGAAGAATTATGGAGATGACTATGGGATGTTCAAATATTAGGGCAATAGGAGGCACACTGATAGACTGTTTGCTTCTTGAACACCCTGGCCTGTGCACCTGGACATAGCTAAGAGTATTTGTCAGTGTTCCCAGGCCAAGTCTGGAGGGCAAATTTGGCTGAGCTTGTTTTTTTTCCATTTTCATCAATATTAAAAATATGTCCTGTATATGGTACTTCTTCTGGCATTTACCACAGAAAAGTCTTTACAGACAGATTCCAAAAGCATAACATTTTTATAAATGCTTCATAGAACCTTACACATTTCACAGGCTTATATTGGCTTAAACGGGAGGAATTTTATGTGCTTTAACCAATATTACCTGGAAAATATAGCTCCCAAATGGTGATTTTTCCAAAATACAGTTATATTATGGAATGGATGAATGCTGGCATTGGGCCAAAGTTTCTTAAAACTTTCTTTCAGATACGAAGTTTTCACAACTTGTTCTTAACTGTGAGTTTTGCTAAACTTTTTAAACTTAATTAGTATTTTTTTAATTAAGCTCTCCTTTAAGATTAAATGTTAGATTAAACACCTCTTCTTTAATTTGAAACCAGAGTGTCTTCAGTGGAATCAGTTTGCATGCACAATGCAAAGGTGAACTTTGAATGTTAACTACTTGATAATCTTGAAAAAGATTTGAACGGTTTATGCAAATATTTTACAAAAATGATGGCTATGACACACATTAATAATAATGTTAAACATTTGAGAAGAATGGCAAAAAAATCTTGTGTATTTCTAGAAACTCCCGAAGCATTAACAATGGGTCAGCCTTTTTCAAAGTTATGTAATATTCTTCTGTTCCTAAAAAACACCATCTTCTTCAATTCTCAGATCTATAGAGATGCCTGGATTGGTTAGTGAAAAATACAAATTTTCTGCCAGTGATACACTTCTTTATAGCTAAGAAAACTTTTTTTTTTTTTGCCTCATCTTTTATTTCTCCGCCCCGCCCCCTTTGCTCTTTTTTATATATTTTTTTTAAGGAAAATAATACCAAGACCTAGTTCTAAAACCAACATAAACTGAATCATCTTAAAACTGATATTAAAATCACTGGTTTCTTTTGTATGTCTTGAGGTTGGAAAGGCTTAGGAGCACAATTTTAATGTATAATACACTCACTTGATAATCGATTTAAAAGGAAGTATATGATTGAATTTATAACTAGCAAAAATGCAGCAATGGCAGGGGATAACTCTATAACTATAAATATATATAACTGGAAATTGCAACTCCTAATCTTAATATGTGAAAACTAATAGGAAGAGAGTATGTGAACACTCTAGTTTAATATTATGGGTCACCTCTGTCTGATTTCATCTGAAATGGCATCAATACCATTTGGATTTAGCTAGATTTACAATATGCAGAAAATACATTATGCAAGTTAGAAATGGATAAAACAATTTAAACAGAATAGTAGACAACGTAACCTTTAAAATCAAAGAACCAATCAACTTTGAAAAAATGTATTTTGTAAGTCACTTTTGATCCTTTTTTCCCATTTTTCCATACCGCATTGGATCTGGGTTAATCACACAACTGTAGCAATACCTTATTAGAAGGGAGATCGTTTTGCACTGTTCCTGCCCTGTCCAGAGTACTGGACGTTTCTGAGCAGTTGGATTGGGAGATTTTCACTTCCTTTTCCAGACAAAATTTGGATTAAACATCTGTGCATTGGGATGCTCATCTAAATTAAACTGAGTATGGCAGAAACTTCCTTTAGCAGTTTCCCTGTACCTAAAGGAAATGAGAGTGCAATTTTGTAAGTGCAATTAAATGGTCACTGCTGAACAGCCAATATCAAGGTAAATGGAAAATAGAAGACAAATTAGAAGGATCTCAATGTAAAGTGTTATTGTCTATTACGTCAAAGCACTCCAAAAATGTACCATATCATTTATAAAGCCTTGTTTCTGAACCCTAGAACTTGTAGTCCATTGATGACATACCAGACTCATGCTGAAAAATGAAATGAAAAAACCTTTTCCAAGTCACATTAATTCTAAAATAGTCATAATATGAGGCACAAATTGTGTTTTTCTTCCTGTTCAGTTAGGCTTTTCAGAATAACCGGTGTGCATGGGCCATCTCATTCATTTAAATAGAGCAACATAATTAAGATACATAACTTAAAGGAAGCATAAAAGAAATAATTATTGAACTGTTACATAGGGGCTGCAGATGCTTATCTGAGGTGGGGTAGAAAGTCCTTCTTTCTTTCTGAGCACTGCTTTCTTTACAAGGCTTTGTTGAATTCATCATCTGTCAAGTCTGTATCACCTTCATGCACTTTATCAGCTACATGAATGTGGATACCTCCTCTAAGCTACAGTACAAATATCGTATATGAATTGTTTATTGAGATGTTCATCATATGAATATACAGGCTTAATAGGCTATTACAAAAGCAAACAAGAAAAATAGAGAATGGCCTCTGATAAGTTGTTCTACATCAAACTCTCATAATATAAAGCCTGAGCTGTTAATAAAATTCTTATTTCTTGACCCCAACCAACCTGAAAAATTGTTTTGCCAGGAGTGAGGGCCAGACAACCAAAGGGGTCAAGGCTGATTTGGCTCTCTTGCCAAGGAGCTAGAAGTGGAGGTCACCACTGGGAAACCAGGCAGCAGTGTGCCCACGTTGCCCTGTAAATCCTTTTTCTTTGCCAAATTCCCTGACCCTTCTCTGCTTGCATCAGCTCAGGGGAAGCCTAGTCAGTACACTAGCCCCCACCAGGACGCCCTCAGCAATCCTGATAAAGCTCCAGCCCTGGTGCCACCAAGGGAGCGTGTGGGCAAGAGCTGCCACCAAACTACTCCCGGCACTACCCGGGAGGGCAGCGGCCCCAGGGAGCAGCAGAACTTCCAGATGCCATTTCGTCCCTGAGCAGCTGCTGCACACACAGCTGTGGCCTGTGGTTCTTGCTCTCCCTGTGGCCCAGCCGACAATATCATTTCTAACCAGATGAGCACTGTCCATGTGAATGTAAATGAACAAATGCATACAAGCAAAGTTGAGCAGTACCTAGTGAGTCCATAAAAATAAATGAAAACTTAGCAATATAGAACTGAAGGACTCTGGTAAAGATCTGTGATGATTTAAGTATAAGATATTATTTTCAATGTGTTACCTTTCCTGTAGAAAAATAAACTTTCTGTTTTCTATATCACATTCTGTGTGAAAAGGGTCAGCTACCACAGCATCTACAGCATGATGGCCTATAATTAGTAGCATAAATCAGGTGGCTCAGTTATTTCAAGAGAGCTGAACCACATTATGCTAGTAATAATTTTGCAAATATTTGTGTGCCTGTATTTACAAAGAGCAAACTCTCATGTCTGCTTATTCCAAAAGCATAAATCAGTTTAGCCTAAATTCAGTTGGCATACTCTAAATCACAGAGCAGCTGATGGTTGTGCTTGCACCAGCACTCATGTAATCCACAAATGTCCTAGATTTGTGCATAAAACTGAAGTTTGATAATTAACCAACCAACTTACCTCGGTAGGACACTGTAGTACCAAATCCTGGGTCTTGTTCTTCACCACTCAATGCTCTTAAGCTCCGTTTCCCTGTAAGAAGTGCACAAAGCAGGTATGAATGAAACCAGAATATTAACATTATGGTCACTTTGCACAAATGAGCATGACAGAATAGTGCTGTCTTTCCTTGAAATAGAAATGTTGAGGAGTGTTTAATCCTAAAGGGAATAGATTTATCAAAACAATGTGAAAGGATAATACATTCCTTTCTGGTTCTACAGACAAAGAGAACTGATGGAGTCCAAAGCACCGTAATATAAACAACCTAGAAACTGCTTTTCATGCTGCTATCTTTACATCAAGTTCGATGCCAAAATGAATACTCTGGTATTCGTAAATTGTTATTAATATGTGATAATCGTTAATTTTACATTTTTAAATCAAAGTAAGCATATATAAATAATTTTAAGTATATTAATCTCCTCTGCTTTATGCCCTTTTTCTTGGATTTACATTCAGCTGTCACTGTGTGTCCCTTTTACCTTCTTAATAAGTCAAGTAGCAACTGGAATCTGTCTGGAAAGAAAATGAAATTCATTTAACTGATAGATAATATTTAATGGACCAAAAAAATCAGGCAGAGATTATTTCAGTATTAATCAGTATACTAGAGACTGAAAGATCTGTTATTATCAAATATCATTAGGGAGACAATAAAACATTTTCCCTAATTGTGTTATTTTTCCCACTCTGAAAATAACTGTCACTCAAAGGATCAAAACATTAATACTTTTTATTCAGACAAAATTCCAAGTGATCTGACTAATCCTATGGATTAACTCTATCATAATTGAAATTGTTCTTTGAAGATTATGATGCCATGAGAGGGTGGAAGAAGGTTGGGGGGTTTCAAGGGCAGTTACTGTAGTAGCTTGGACCTTGGTCTATAGGTACAGGACATCACTATGTCTTGATAATATATACTTGCCTTATAGAGAAGCTTGCTTCTGGACCATGGCATAATAAAGTCAGGCAATTAAAAGCACGGATAGGTCGTTCACGGGATTTACAAGAGACCTAGTTGCAAAACTCCCATCAGTTAATCCACTCTTGCAAATTCTCCTGGACGTTCACTACCAGCACAAAACTTTTCCTCTGACCTTTGAGTTCTCTATAGACCAAAAGAAAAGAATTTTTTCAAACCATATATTAAATGCATGGAGAATTACTTTCAAAGTACTGATTGCATTTTAATTTTGGTTTCTAACACATTTAAATTGAAATCACAGTTAACTTTTTTTTTTGAACAAACTGAAGTGCACCATTACTTTTACATATCCTTTTATACTAGAGTTTGACTTAAAAGCAGTCTAGCTGTTTTGTTACAAATGGTTTTATTTTCCAAGTGGCAGAACAATTCAAAACATATTGAATTGATTTAAAATATTAATATTCACAACTGGCACTAAATCAGAAAGCATTACTCTAGATTAGCAAGCTTTCTTTCTGACAGTTCTTACTTATAGAATACTGTTAAACACACTGCATATATTCACTTAGTTTAAAATAGCAATTTGACAACACAGGGATCAATGTGTTCCTTTTTTTTCTCCTCATGTTTAAGGCATTTATTTACATGAAAGAAAACACTTGATTTCTTTTCAATTCAAAAAAAAAACACTTGTAAATGCAATTTTCATGTCCCAATGTCTAGCTACTTTGTTAAGCTAGTTCTGTAATCCGATAAACCAGATTTCCTAGTGAAGATCTAAAGCTGAAAGTACAATTTATCCTTAGATCATTTCTCAGTTCACTAATGGTACGAGCAGTTACTATCCTCAGAGCAGATCCTGTAAACACACACATGAATAGCTTCACCCATAACAGCCATTCCAGCGATGACCATTTTACTGTTCATGAGAGTTAGGGTGTTTAAATCACTCCCTGGTATGGAAAACATTTACAAGGGCACTAGCTTTGATTTTTTAACGGGAGATAATAAAAGGAGATCGTCACATAAACTCATAAATTAGATTACACAATGAAATAAACTACAACCAGGAATATCAAATGGTCACAAGATTTTTTTTTACTTTTTTTTTTTATTTAGATATTATATAAGGTCTCCATAGCTAAAATTCCATCTCAGAGTCCCTATTAGGCGGCACGTAAGAGCAGTCATGCAGGACACTGGCAGCTCCCGCCAACACTGCAGCCAGCTGGGGTAGCACAGGTGAAGCGCGTTTGCAAGGTGGGCTCCACAAACACCTCCGCAGAGGGAGGACAGCACAAGCCCTCCTGGCCCAGTCCTCGTGGAGAGCAAGCAAAGGGCAACCCAGGCAAGGCCTCGTTTGGGTCCAGAACGGAGAAAGTGCTGGCTCCAAGCACATGGTTCCTAGGTGTCAACAGCTGCATCTCAAGAGCTCATGCTCTGAGATAGCCCTGAACCAGGGTGCTGCTAAGTCCCACTGTGCAGGTCTTGCTGGGAGCCCAGTGAGCTGGTTTGCACTGGGCATCCACGGTTTGGGCAGCCCTGCTCCTGCCTCCATGCAGCAGCCAGTGCAGATGTCCCTTCAGGCACTCATGGTAGAACAGTCGGAGCAGCAAGTGCAGGTAAAACTACTGAGTACTAAAACTAAGTATTAAAACTATGTAGACTGGCTCCCAGATGTGCAGCAGCATGAGATTTAATCTGGTCTGGGACAGATTAGTCAGTCTTTTCACATGTCAGGAGAATTTCATCCATTCATGGAGTTCACAAAGCCCCAGTGGGTGAGAAAAGGTGTTCTGGGGATGCCCAGATTCCCCTCCTGCCCAGATTCCCCATTAATGCCATTCCTCAGCACTGAAGGTTCTGTCTGTGCTTGCGTGCTGAACATAATTATCACCATTTTTGTCAAGTCCCTGAACAGATAAATACACTGGCAGTCACATGTGGAGAGCCTGACTCCGTGTTCCCATGTGGACAGGACAGCGGTGGATCTGAAACAGTCCCATAGGCTTCTTGAGAGCATCGTGGACCTAGCCTTACTACTCATGGATGGTGCCCAAGCACAGGAGTGCAAAGCTAAAGACTTTGGTCTGCCACAAAACTGAGTACTGATTTAAAACCAGATACATAGAACCTGCTACTGGTGCCAGCAGCAACAATTTTTCCTTATTTTTTCCTGACAAATGCTGTGATCTGGTGATAGGCAGAAAGAGTTTGGTGACCTTATTTTGCTTTCAGTGCTTGCAGAAATAGAGAATACCTGCAACGTAGTAATTACAAGGTGATTTTCTCAGGCCACCAAAGAGACAGCACTCTGACTGTACAGGCGGGTACTGAGTGTAGTCGTGCTGATGGCTGCATTCCAACCAGCAAAACTCTTAAAAAGTTGCCTTATACCATTCTCTGCATCCCAATTCATGGCACTTCATCCTGATATATTCCACTGTACTATTGCACACGTAATGCTCCTGGATTTGACCCATACGAAGGCTACTCCCACAGTTTGTCCCAGTGACCTTTTCTGGAGTGCTAATGATTTAATGTTAACGTTAATAACTATCCACTTCAGAAAGCGTTGTGGAGACTGGGGCGTAAGAGGTCATTATTATTTAAACACATTTGTTTGGCCTTTCTTCTCAGAAACTTTAAATCAGAAGAAATTTGCTCAAAGAGAAAGCCCCAGCTGACAGTTTTAGGACGTGCGAGAGACACACAGTTAATTTATTGTAAAAGATAAGACATTTCCTTGGGGAAGTACTAATACTAGGCCTATTTCTCCTTAATGTCATTTCATATTAGTATACTACATAGACAGGGATTTTAAATCATTTTAATTGAAAAATATTTGTCTGTTGCTTACTAAAATAAATTTCTTGCCTGGAGATTAAGGAGTTTTAAAATTATTTCTGAATTACAGCCAATTTCTAGATAGTTCATCAGAAGCAGGAGGATGAAGTTTGGCTCTTGCCTTGTTAATTTTTATCCGACCAGAGAAAGGAGAGATAGATGTCCCAGTGACCCAGTAGAATCAGAACATAAATAGAGTCCAGACATATCTAACTTGTCCAGATTTGCCAACTGTTATGCACACATCCATGTGTCAATAAATACGCATACATGTCATTATTATGCATACAAAGTGGAAGGGAAATCATCTGAACTTGGGAGTTGAAACAACAGCTGAAAAAAGAACTTTACATAGCTTCCCAGTGCCTTTTTTTTTTTTTTTTTTTGGACAAGATTTCCAAGAGCACCAAAACCATGGATTTTAATTCAGGCAGGTTTTTTGATTCATAAACCATGAAACGGCCTCACAAAAAGGAAAATATGAAAATATCCTTTGATCTCTAGCTTCTGTACAGAAACATTAGAAAACTGTGATCCAGCTTTAGTCCATCAAGAGAAGAATTCAAAGAAGGATGGGGCTTTGGCCCCACCCCTTCTCCCCAAAACTAGAGAATGAGGCCTGAAGCTTTGCTGTAAGCAGTGTAGACACCAGCACTGGGGAATGCAAGGAGCATCTTGGTAAATATCTCCTCCTTTCCCATGGTTCCCTTCATATAGATGACATGCTGGACAATTAAAAAAGCACTACTTCAGTGCACATTTGGATGTTCTTTTAGGTAAAATGATGCCTTGCTGCTGATCTTAGATAGCTAAAAGGCTGAAGAGCACTCCAATCTATGGGAAAACATATTCAAAGTTGTATTCTGCAGCTTGGTGTTTCCGTGGATGTCCTGTCTGCCCAAAGTCTTTGGATAATTGCACTGTTTACAAAGCACTTATTAGGGTTAATTTTTCTCGAAACTCCTTCTAGCCCACTGTACTCCTTAGATTTCTCCACACCCTTGCATAATGGGTGTGCTTACTCTGATCTTTGCTGGAGAAAAAATATTTCCTTTTCTTATTCAGTCCTTAGGAATTGTTTTCCCAACCTCAAATTCTCAAGAAATATGATTTCTTAAAAAAAAAAAAAAAAAGTCTAATTAAGCCATTTATCAAACTTTTCCAAGTGGGTAGAGTGACAAATTAGTCCTATCTTCCACCAACAATCTGATGGATGGGAAGATAAAGATGCAGAGGCTGTTATTTTAGCTGGAAGCTCTCTACTATATCAATTGTTTGGTCCCAAGCCAAAAGAGCCTAAGACATGACAAGAACTAATGATGGATCTGTGAAGTTTATGCAGCGTGAGGACTAGCATCAAAGGAATCTGCCCTTATTAGCAAAATTTTTATGCCTTGTGCCTGAAAAAATACTCACTTGCTTTTTTTAAAAAAATTAATCATTCCACTCTAAGTAAATAAGAAAAGGCAAACTATACATAAATTTGTACAATAATATACTGCTCTTGAGTTCTTTTCTCTACAAGAATTAACTGTATGTCATGTCATTACTTATAAGTCAACCATGAGAGTTTAAGACAGGAAGACTACAAATAATGTACAAAACCCATCTATTTTTAATGTCATTCCTTCAGAAGAACTTGCCAGCTTGACAGGGTGTATGCCATATACATGCTGTACATACGAATAAGGAGAAAGTGTTGAATCATGTGAGAGGAAGTTCATGGGCTGAGATAAGGTGGGAACCCCAAGACCATATTCCTGCCCCTGGGTCAGAAGACATCCCACAGCAAGCAGCTGTACACATCTGATTGCACAAGTAGGACCAGAACACTGAACATTTCTTTGGAGTCAGAAAGGGAAAATTCATGGAAAAAAACCATCATCAAGAGTTGAATCATGGGCAAATCACCTCTGGCTCAGGAAGAGCCTAAGCCATATGGCAAGAGAGACCAGCGAGGATTCCCAGGAAGCACCACGATTTTCCAGCTTACGTTTGCGCTCCTGCAGAGCGCTAGCTCTCGGCTGCTGGGGACATGGGGTTTGGCCAAGGGGGAGCTTATGCAACACAATCGCCTTTAATGTTTGTAAATTAAATCCTTCTCCCTGTGTTTTTGATTTACATGCATTTTATATGTAATGCAAGTCATACGTGCAAGGTGGAATACAATTATCACTCTGCTAGAATGCAGGAAGAGGGAAGGCTAAAATGGCCAGGATGAATAAACACGGAAAACTCAGGCAGGATTTAGATGTTTTTAAGAAAAACAAAAAGAAGGAAGAGACTTGTTTTGACACATTATTAGAAAAGTTTGACTCTAAAACAAGTCATTTCTACAGATATTTCTCATTACTGGAAATGCAAAGTAGTAACATTTATACACTCTTCACTGGGAAATTATTCATATAAGCAATGATTCATATCATTGCTTTATCAGCTGTTGTGATGCTCACAGACTCTCATGTTTTTTTAGGGGATTACTAAAGAGGTTGGGATACATGAGGTCCAACATAAACAATCACTGAAAGAATACAACAGAACTTTTTAATATTAAAATCTTATTTGGCATCTTTATAAAAAGGAATAACAATTCTGACTGAAAATACAACATGAATACTGCAGTGCCAAAATAACCCAACTGCCTTCTTGCTCCTGGTGTGCTTGATATTCCTAAGTACATAATGTACTTTTCTCAGCTCTTTCTTAGTAATAGACTGCTTAGAAACCAAGTTATAGGTTTTTTATATGCCATTCCCTTGTAACACTTCAGATAATGCAATGGATTCAGTTTTCTGCTTGGAACTGTATTTAGTACAAGTATTATAGCAACAGGCAGTTATATGCTCAAATGTCATTGCTTCTAACTTAGGGAATTCCTTGAACAAAGCAGCTAAAATGCTACTTGGCTGGAAATTAAACATTATTCAGCAAATGTTAGGTACTGAAATTGCTAATGAACCAAATTCTCTGCCTCCTTATAATTAGCAACATACTGTACAAGGCGCCTGTGCACACTGTGTTATTGAAGATTATTCAGGAGACAGTTACCACTGTATTGGGAGACAGGTAAAACAGTTCAGCTTTTTGTCACTTAATCGGCTCTGGCTACAACTCTCAGGTAGCCCTTGTTCAGTAAACTAAACAATAGGTTTTTCTTTCCTTTAAGCAGGCTCTAATCACCAGATATGGCAAGTTTATTTAGAAATATAAAGATTAGGTTTTCCAAAGTATACTGAATTTCCCAAATGCTTTAGAAAGCAATATTAAGACATTTTGTCTGTAACTTGCACTTTAAGATACGAAACAATGAAATACTTTAGTAATAGCTGGAAATGCACTCTTCCCTCCACTTGTCTTTTACTTGCTATATGATCTGGTTGTTTCTCTTTCTTTTGACAGATTCAGAAAACACAGTAAGTCCATAGATCAATTTTGCATTCAAACTGTATCTCCTGCACAAATTCCTGTATGCTACTAAGATGTGGCTGTTACAATGCTCAACTGAAAGTGTCAAGAATTTACACAGTGCAGTAACCTCACTAGGTGGCAGCGGAGAGAGATATTACTTTATACAATTTTCTTTTTTTAATAGGGCAGAGAAACGTATTAATAAATAATGCCATGCTTAATGCTTAATACTGTTTTCTGCAATAACTCTGGATCACAAGATAGCAGTTTTTTTTCTACACAAAAGCCTAGGGACTTCTGCCCAGGTAAATTTACAGGCAGTACTAGACACAGAGCTGAAAAGAGTAACACTCAGTTATCCTTGAAATGTATGTGTTGCTTGTGCTTTTCCTTCTATATATGAATATATTTCATATTTCTATTGTAATAGTTACCAAAGAAATCCCAGAAAATGAATTAATATTACCATTCATTTAACTAGGCCCAGGATCAGAAAGAGAAAGCAAAAAGGTGTTCTCTTGTAAACTATGCCAACTTATGTTTTCATCTGAATTCTATATAAATTATTAATATTTGTTTTATAGTTATGTTGAGCAATAGACTAGATGTAACCAAGAACCAGAAAGAGGGTATAGGAAACAAAGCTGCATGACCCAAGAATTCTCTTATAAATTATTTGATTTAGAAGCAAAACTGAAATACTTGAGAAATGAACACTGCCACTTTACTAGAAACAGCTCCATGCACCATAACAGTAAGGTCGAATGATTTTCTTGTAAAACGAACCATACCATGGTCTTTCCTGAAACTTAAATTCAGCAGTGGAATTCCCCAAAGAGATTTCCTTAAATGGAAATACTACAAATAAATAGGTACATTTCTGTACCTTTGTGGAACTCGTTATATTTAACAGAAACATAAAGCAAAAGACCAATATGACAAAACAGGAAAGTCTTTTTTTTTTCTCTTTCTTCTCAAGACATCAGACAACTTTATTCTGTGTTCTCAGGGATGACTCTGAGAGCCAAAAACACACGTAGTCTGGTAAGAAGCAAAAATTCCCCTCAAATGCCCTAGACAGTGACAAATTGCTGCTTTTTGTTTATTTATTGCACTCATTCAGTTCCTCCATATAGACTCTTAAATTAACCTAGAAAAAGCTAAATTGCAAACAAAGATACATGTTTTGCCTCACCCATCTCTCTCTGAAACCTGCTCACAGCCCTGGCAAGATGGATTTGCACTGAAGCTGCACGATCCTACTGTGCTTATCTTAGCAGCCTTAAAGCAAATCAATACTGATTCACATTGTTCCCACTGCAATGACAGTCATCACAGTGTTTAACATGCTGCTAATATGAAGCCAGTATCTGGACTCGTTCTGTCCACACACATGAAATGAACTGTACCAGTTCAAGAACCAGTCTTGAACTGTACCTCTAAGCTGGCCTTACCATTCAAAACGGTACAAATCTGTCCCAGTGCACTTAGTTTGCATATAATTTCTCATCCTAGCCCTTGGGTTTTGTACCGCTCAAAAAAATTTAGCCATCTTCTTTTCCATGATGCTTAAAAGTAGAACTTGAACTTGTACAACGTCAGTTAAGTTGGTGTCTATTAGCCCACTGATCTGAACAAACCTGCACCATAGGAATAAAGCCTGAAATGGCTTTATTGTGATTCTGATAAGTCCTCATTACAAAAAGATGCTCTCTTCCCTATCAGTTTCAAAATACATGCATGCAATTCATTAAATATTCTATTTGGTTGACTGGCACTTATGGAGAAATACTGAAATTCAGTGGATAACTGGAAAATAAGCAAGCTCCTTATGTCCACCAGTCCAGAGACAGCTCTTAACGTGCAGTGGTGAAGGACCTGACAGCCCAGTGCAATGGCCAGCAGAGCTGCACGAGCACCAACACGACAGAAACTTCCCCCTTTTCCACGGCTGCTGCTGCCTAATTCTGCCCAGCTGTGAGCAGAGAGTGCACCACGGTGTAGAGGGGAGGCTCCCATGCGCACGCTTACTCACGTAATGGATTATACATTTACCTTTGCATTAACATGGATCAAATATTAGCAAATGACGTATTCATTACTTCACATATTAGAAATCAGCATATTCTTATGTCCTTTCCGCAGCCACTATTCAATCAAAAAATCTAACAATATCTTAAAGCCTCTCAACTATCCTAAGACTGAAGCTATTTTTACCAGCTACCAGATTACCAAAAAGATTTTTGAACTTTACAGCACAAATTTAAAATGACTGCACATTTTAATAGTTGTATTATGCTTTAATCTTGTTTGCAAGATTAGATAATAATGGTATTAAATTCAATATAGGGTCCCAACTTAAAAACTAAACTGAAGTCTTACAGTTTCATCAGTAAAACCACACTAAAGAGGATTGTATCATAAAACTCTGATGGACACTTAGCTACAACATGAGCAGTAGAATAATTAAGAAATATGTTATTAGGAATGCAAAAAAAAGGTTTTAGAACTATATTTTGTTTCACAGCCTTTCACTCTTACTCAGATTTGTGTTTTCTAACTAGTGTTTAAACAGAAATATTTGACTTGAAGTTAGAAATACCTATAACTTACTAACATTCTAGCTATCCTATTCCTCCAAAAACAGTAAAAGTTCCAGTGTTACATTGCTTGCCCTGGCCCATAGATTTCCAGCTTCTGTAGTTACACTGTATTTATATTTACTACCCAAAACAGTTGTAACAATATGTGGACTGAAAAGCCATAATTTTTGTGGAAATTAATAAACTGTATAAATCTTATTTCTGAATTGCTCTGGAAACTTGAAATTGTTACATAATTAAGGAACATATTCAAATGACTTTCCCGTCTTTCATTTTCTATCTTTGATGCTTTTGCCAGTGGTTTTTCACAGAATATTAGGAATTCCATATGGTTTCATTTATATTTCTAATGCAAGAGACCTAATTTGCCATCATGGATAGTTTAGGTCTCAATTGTAGGTCACATTTAACTAGGGAACTTACAGAAAATGAAAAAGTTGTAGAACCTTTGTGGTTACCTCTCCTGAATAATTGCTGCAGTAGCTGAATTTTGCAGTACAGATGTTGGTAATTTGCCATTGAAAACCACCAGTATCAAGCTGTCAGAGTCAAGAAATGGCTTTAATTATTTCCTCCTCAGAGCAGTACTAGCCATTATTTGAATATTACCCAACCTGGGAATGCATTTGTGGTGGTGAGTTCTTAGCACATTTACAGAATGCTGCTCACCTGTGCTTGCCAGACCCGGTAGTGTTGTAGATTTGCCTCCAAGCCAGTGGAAATGGAGAACAGAGCGATTACTTCTGTGAGGGCTGTATCACCTGGAGACCACCTTCATGAACCTCTGTTATTTTCCCTGGCCACCAAAGACTAAAATTGTTTTTCTGCTTCATTGAGTACTGAAAATAGAAAATAAATCAGACAGAAAGCTCTTGGAAATCACGATATAAGAAAAACTTCTCTGAGAGGGACTAATTAAAAAGTCAGAAATAACATGAAAACTTGCTGGAAAACCATACTAGGAAGGAAAGAGAGAGTATTTATTTTACTTAATAAACTGTTCACCTTCGTTGCTAGTTTTACCATTTCACCCCCTCACCATTATAGCTGATGAGTAAAGAAGTCTATATATGCCTCATGGCCATACTGAGGTCCAGACCCTGCAGCAGGTATTTTATGCTAGGCTTCATAATGAAAATCATCTGTTTACTACCCCTACTCTGATACACAGCTATTTTGATGAAGGATTCTCTAAACTACAGCACACACAAATAGAAACTACTGATGAATAATGAGGTGTATAGAAGAATAGAAGTGGTTGAAAAAACACAGGAAAAGTACTCAAGTAATGAGAGCAACAATCATTTTGGTCCATATAAAGCATCTGAAGGATTAATAGAATTTGAAATTAAAATAAGCCCTGCCAGGTTAAGGTTAAGCACTGCCATATAGAGTTTTAATTCCAAGTCAGATTACATCCATTCAAATTTGGAATATTCAAATAGCTTTTTAAAAATCTTAAATAGCTTCATTCCTTACACAGCTGCAGAGCACACGAGGCAAGACTGAGCAGGGGATGGGAGTAATTTCATTCTGTATTCTGGGGTCTGAGCACACCCCAGGCTCGGCAGCAGTTGCCACCCCAAATGCAGAAAGCCACTTGCCTAGTGCAGCGCTCCAGGCAGAGACACCTCACGGAGAGCAGAGCACGGAGCTGCCTTGGGGAGCTGCCTTGGGGAGCTCGGTGGGAGCCATTCCAGGAGTCTGCACAAGGTGTACGGGGCGAGCAGCGCCCCGACTCTCATCCCTACACAAGGCAATGGGCAGAAATAAAACCAGAGTCAAACCTCGCACCTCAAAAAACATTTAAGAGTACGTTGAAATAGTTTCAACATTTTATACCTGTCTTGGCGTTATTCTCTATGCTTCCTCAAATAGATCCAAAACCCAGAAAAATTAAATGCTGACGTGAACATTTCCATGGGAGCCTTTGACTGACTTTGGCTCACACTTCAAAAACTCTTGAGCTTTTGAAGGACTTTCCACTCAGCCCTCCCAGGCTCTATCGATTTGGGGAAGCAGCTTGTCCTCTGTACCCCAACTTACCTTTTCTCTAAAGTGGGATAAAGCTTTTCTCCATGAATGGTTGCAGTACTTTATGACCCTCTTGATAGAAAATATTAGGAAAGGGTGATGCACATTTCTGGTGTATTCTGTAGTTGATGTTCTGCACTGATTTTGGTGGCCTTTGGATTAAACCCTAGAAGAGCAAAGAATCATTGTTATGATAATAGCAAAGTGCTTGGCCAGCAATAAGCAGCCCTTCCTTTGAAGTGCACACTCCATGTACTTGTGCATAAGGAGCCAAGAGCGGATTAACCTTCTCTTGTGCTGACTATATAGCACAGGCTTCTGTCAGGAACACAAGTGCAACCTTGCAAATACAACTGTAATGATTCTCTGGATGGCTCAAAAGATGAGTTGAAGGCTGGAGAAAGCAGACGACTGTCCATTAAAAAGAAGGAATATTGAAAAAAAAGCAGCATCAAGAAATAAGTTGGAATCCTTTTGTTTTCAAATATTTGCCAGCCTAAAATTCTTTAAGTCATTAAAAACTCACCTTTAAATTGTGCAACACCTTTGCTATTCATTTATCCAGTGCTTACAAGTGTAACCAAGTAAAACTGGAGATGTTTTAAACATAGCCAATTTTCCCTTGATTTTTTCCCTTTTTAATATCAGCAATAAAAATAACTAGAAAAAGATAAACTTTTCTTTTTAAAAAACAAGTTATTCAGAAAAAAAGAACATTTTTTTCTTTTCACCCAAGTGAAATAAATGTCCATAGATTCTAGTGGGCTTTTGATCATGCCTTTTTTTCCACATATGTTTTTCCAATTAACATATTTATGAAATGATTTAATACTAAAACATAATAATGATAACAAACACTACATATGAGTATCACTGACTATTTGACCATGACTGAAGCACATTGCAGTACTTGTAATAGGGTTTTTAATCAATAGCTATTAAAACTTTACTTCCTGTACAATAGTAAGAGTCTAAATAATAATGAGTTATGAAACACCCTCTGGTTTCTCTGAATGTGCAGGAATTGTTTCTGTTGCCAGAGGCATCTCTTGTGTGTGGCACATCTTAACCACAAAATTGATATCTTTGTACGGAGTTTGGTGTCATCAACATTCAACTCACAGCTGAAACTATTTTGGTGTTTTGTTAAGAATGACAAGATTTGATGAATGGAGATTAATGATTAAAATACTTCAGCCTTGCTAGGTCCTTGCACAATGTGACAGCAAATAAGTCTTCAAAGAGATTTATTTTTGTTCATAGCAGCTGGATATCTAGAGCCTGCTGGTCCTGAGGGAGTCCCAGAGACCTACTTGATGATGGGAGTGTTTCACAGCTGTAAGAGACCCAGATTGTTAAACAATGACTTGAGCTATAACATATTTTAGTGAAGAGACTCTTAAAACCCTGAGGTTTTCTAATTGCCTACAGCCTGCTTGCTTATCGCTGGAAGCCTGCAAGCTCCTATACTGTAACATGAGGTAGTGAAAGCCTGTCTTTAACATGTAATTTAATTACAAGGAAAGTATTCCAGAAAAAGAAATCCATCCCCATTTTCTGCTTTCCGAGGTGCAGGTGAGCCCGGGGACTTGCTGATATGGGTAAGATGATACTGTTCCCAAAGGAGCACTACAAGAGTGCCTTGTTTTGAGCAGCAGCCAGGTATATATGAATGAGAAAAAAATCTATTACATCGAAAGTGAATAAACAGGTACGCGCTGGTTTCCACAGTGTAAAAACAAGCAAACAGCAGAGGAAGTGTCCAGTAGTGCATGAAGCCCTTCCACAGGCTGGCATACAGCAAGGCAAACTTCCCTGTGACCACCATGATGGCGCCAAGATTTGAGCTGCAAAATCGGGCTTTCTAATGCATGTTGAGAGAAGAAAACACCTGAAATAGATGGCACCAGTGCTGTATTCTGTAAGGCCTAGGGGCATTAATAGCATTAATGACCTTTATGATCCTGAGAGAAATATTCCTTATGATCACTTAGATTGGAAAACAGGTATGAAAAATAATTGGTTTGTGTACTTAGAGAGAATATTTACTTACAAGACAGCTATTCAATTGTAAGCACTTCCATTTTGAACTTGAGAGGCAATGGACAATGCCAGAGAAGCATTCATGAAGTCATGATTACAGAAGTAGAGGTTTTATGAAGCACATTTTATAATCTGTGTGCACATTTAAAAATCACTTTGAAACTCTCATCAAAAATTTAATTGCCCTCTCTGTAATCTCTATTACCAAGCCTTGATTATTTTTGCAAAATATGCTCCATTAACTTACACACGATGAAACTGTAGATTTAAATAGCTTTAAAGTATTAAATAAGCATAAACAAAATTAATGAATAACATTTTGCGGTTCGTATCCATAGTTTTTATGGATTATATTCACTTGCTGATTAGAATGCCAAAAGCAGTCATTTTCTGGCTTGCAGTCATAACTCTGAATGTCTGTATTTGCAGATATAATTCTACCTGAAAGCAAAATGAAGCAAGATTGAACTACATAAAGTTGCAGCATTGTAGGTAACTGCCCTGAAAATATATATATATATAAAATATATATTTTGCAGGGAACACTTTAGTGTTATAGGAGATAGACATGTTAGTAACCATATTTTAGGCACAAAAAAAAACCCCTAAATCTTGCATCTTCCTAAAAGTTATCTGTTAAAACATTTAGTTCTGTTCTTCTGAATCTCTCATTTAATTTATTCTGTGGCAAGACATTGTTAGGAATATCATTTGCATTGAGAAGGTCATTTTGAAAATCTGATTTTGTCTTTATTTCAAGTAAGCATATATAGAAACAGCTATAACTTCCTTGGGATTTTTTTAAAACCTCATATTTAATCATAATATGATAAGATGTAGTGCATAAAATTGTATTGCAACATGAAGCAGCATTTCAATCAGCAATGTTTTATCATTTTCATCCTTTTTTTGAAGTGCCTCAGTGATACACATTTTTGGCTAATAACTTTTAGTCAGCACCATGCCTTCCTGCCCCTATCATGTACAGCCCCTTGTCACAAACCAGCTTAAGTTCTGCTTTGTTTTTTTCCTTCAGAAATATAGATTAGGTGGAAACCGTGATGTACTGTAAAAATATAGGTTTGTGTTTATAATATTGGTCAGTTCTCAGTCATCCCCTTTTAAAAGCAGGAAAATCTTTTGCTGCAAGCCCTTGAGACTGATGTGTGAGAATTGCACAAGCAAAATAACCAAGTATAAAATAGTAATTCCTATGAAAAAGCAAGGTACTTGCAATGAAACTCATACTTTAGAAATGGCACTGCACTGCTTATTTACATATAATGAAAAAGTGGGATATTTCATCCATTTATCTTTTCTATAATAAAGGAATACTGCTAGGGGGAAAACTGCTAATTTTAGTGTCTTCCACTTCTCCCTGGACTCTATTGAACAGAGTTCTGCTCCAGGAAAAAAATGCCTGAAATTCTTCAGAAAAATCAGGAGGAAAGCACCCTTGGAAAAGCAGCCTCACAGTATTCTGCCAGCTGCAAGAGGAGGCTGCACACCCAAACTCATCAGTGGATGACAGACTTGGTAAGCTATCCCACATGCTTCTTTCCCCTATATTCATAGGGCATGCAGCAGTCTTGACAGCAGAGACAAGAAAAGCCGAAAGGTTTGTTTTTTAAGCCAGGTAGCAAGGAAGCAAAAGTGGAACCAAAAACCCCCCAGAATTAGCAGGGCCATCTACCCAACCAGGTACAAAGCAGGAAGAGCCCCTGCACTCACATGTCCTCACCCAGACACAGGAATCAGTCCTCTGCAAGCAGGAATGCTGCTGCTTAGGTAGAAGCAGACCTGGGTCATCTTCTCATGAGAGCATGAGAAGATGCAGCAGCTACTGCCCGTGCTACATGAGTAGAAAGAAGGGCCTCCTTCCTCCTTTTCAATGTCAAGAGAGCAAAAGCTAAAAGAAATTTCATCTGTTATGGGACTGAGAAGCAGGGGGGAGTTATGCTTCACTATGGGTTACTAGTTACTGCACAGTAACTGCTGACATTCAGATTTTTTTCCTTAAGTGGTTAAGTAAAAATAGATGTATATTATGATAGATTTAATTTCCACCTGAAGCTTTTATGGGATCACGTCTGTAGGGAAGTAGGTTCCGATGTGTCCTCAGCTGCGGAAGGAGAAACAGGTGCAGACTGAAAAAGAAGCTTGTTGTAATCACTGCTCTTCAATGCAGCTGGTTGAACAAGAGCTCAGAGGTTTATTTGGACCACACTTGGAAAATGGGAATTTCCATCTTTTTGTTCTCTTCTTAATGTACTGTGCAGAAAGGTCACTTGTTCTGGCAGTGGCAGACACATGACATCTGAGCAGATCCTTAACTACAGCAGATTGCCACAGTGCAGCAGTATAAATAGCCATAGTAGCACTCGCTAGCCAAGGACAGGCTCCAAAATGCTCTTGATTAATTTCCTGTTACAGGGTTGGTCTTCGCATGCCTCTAGACGACTTCTGGCAGTGCAGTTAAACCCAATTTGCAGAGTGGCATTTCCATAGTCTTCCTTCGACACAAATGCCAGCATCTCATGCTTTCTATTTATCATCTATACCCACCTCTGTAGGTGGCCTCATTGTGGTCTGACTTGAGTTCAATTTGCAGTGACATAACACAGATAAACAGCAGTGTTAATTCCTTCCATAAACCATCTGGTGATTTTCCAGTTGGGTATTTACCAGTCATGGAGTCCTCATTTTGGGTGGAAGGACTTTGTGTCCTTTTTTTCTGGCACATGGAGCTGGATGAAAATAAATAATCCTGTTTCTTTGCTTCCTAGTTTAAAAATACAGTGCTTAACTTTCATAGCTGTTGTTGTTTAGTTATGACGGCAAGTTTTCAGCAATATGTGCGTGGCCAACAAATACTTACCAGAGAATGGATAGTCATCTCCACAGTATAGTGTACTAAATCCTTAATGATTTTTTAAATGAGCAGCAATTTGAGCTACAACTGAAATCTTTATTTGTAACATTTTATGCTAAATTGACTTAAAATGCAATTGTAACGAAGTGGGATTTTTAGTCATAGGACTTATTTATAACAGGTGAAGATATATCTGAGCAGCAGAAACCAAAATCTGAATAATGAACAAAATATTCTTTTCTACTAACCCAGTGAAGAGAGAAGAAAGATAGAAGATAGCATTAGCTGCCAGATTTGGGGCCACATAATGATATTGGTGAGATGGAAAAGATTTCACATGCTAACCCGCCTGTACTCTATCTGCTTGCAACAAGATACTGGGTCCCTGTGTAAGCAGAGGGAAACTTTAAAAAAAAAAAACATGTAGATTTTGAAAGGAGGAAACCAAGCAAGCTAAAATTAAATATAATTTTTCTTTCTCCCCACAGACCCAGTTTGAATGGATGCCAAACCACATTTCAGAGGGGTGAGAAAGGCCCAACATCTGCTTCTGGTGTAACTGTTTGTATCTTCTAGGAAAATCTAGGAAAATTAGGTTTGAAATAATCTCAAATTGTCTGACACCTGTATCCTATTAGAAGTGACACATCGAAACACCTTCAGTGTACTGAATTTAGCACCATGTCAACAGTTTAAAATTAACAGGAAAAAAATTGGTAAAGTCATTGCTTCCCAGTTTCTGCTGAAACGGATCTTGTGTCATTTCACAAGACCATACTGCAGACTTGGTGTATAGAGGTTGTGGGGTTTGAACCAGTTATTTTAACACAGTTTGTGTCTTTAGCTATAGCTGGATTTAAATCAAGTTTGCACCTTAAGGTCACCCATGTTTTATATTTTGGGCCAAAGCTCACTGGAGATGCACCTAAGGACCGTTTGCCACCTAGCAGGCATCTGGGACATGTAGTGATTCCAGCAACAGTTTTTCTGAAGCTCAGGTCTGAACACAACGTTTAACTATCTTCAGCTTATTAAAATAAATAGCAGGCTGATTTGTCTCAAGAAAGTGATTCAGTTTTCTCTTACAACATCTAAATTCTTTTGTCATAAAGATTTTGCTGAAAATCCAATTCTGAAGTCATTCCTCTGTTCTGTTGCACCAACAGCGCTCTTGCCAACGCCATGTGTTGCTTGCAGACTCCAGTGAGCTACCCCAACTCACCTTTCTTTTCCTCCCAAGCACCATCTCTCACACTTGCAATTATTCTCCAGGGATTTCTATAAGCTTCTGTAACAACTCTTGCCATGTAGTGGACATATGAACTTTCCTTAAATTATTTGAGGTCAAAGAGGCTTCTCCACAGCTGAGAGTTTAGGCAACCAAGGTATATTAACACGTCTCTCTCTCAGTATGCATGTTTTAATCAGTTTGAAACTCTTTCCCCTAATCTGCAAAAGCTCCCATGTGCCAATCACTGTCGTTTAGGAATGTGTCTGCTGACCTTTTGCCATGTAAGATACTGGCAACAAGATTCAAGTTCTTTTAAGAAAGGATATTGATCAAAAATCATGAAAAGGCTATGATTTTCATAAAAATCATACCACCTAAAAGATATCCATTAGAAAAATATGTCTTCCCATTCATCATTGAATAAAACCCCCCAAATTTTAGAAATTTGGATGGGGACATTGTTTTTAAATGTAGAGGGAGAATAAGGGAAAGAAATTTCTCTTTACATAGTTTTTTTTTTTTTTTTTTTTTTTTTAAACAGTTTTGCATTTTTAGGACAAGAAAAACCACTGTCCTTTATTACTCTTCTCTTTTGTGGTCCTGTCAGTCCTAAGACATCATGTGAGCTATTTCACCATTGAAATAGCTGTAACAAGCAAAATGGATAGCTACATAAACACAGAGGTTAAGACGTTTTAAGACTTAGGAAATGGCAACTTTACCTTTGTATTTAACAAATTTAAGTAATTAAATGTTTGTCAGTTGTTTAATACAGGAGAGCACTGGAGGACAAGGAAGAACTGCCCTGGCCAATGAAGGCTCTGTAGTAATCCTGGTAACACATAAAATCACGGGCATTGTGTCAGTGCTGCTCAGTTCAGTTTAGTGATTTCATCTCCTTTTCCTTTTTTTTTTTTTTTGCCTAGTCAAAAGATAGCAACAATAAAAATCGCAAATGCTCAATAGACTCCTGTTATATGTAATCTGCTAAGTATATAAGCAAAGTCCAAAATCACACAAAAACAGGAAGAAAAGTCAAAGATATGTGCAAGCAAACTATATTTCAACACAAATTGCAGCTAATGAAAAATATGTAAAAGGTAGAAGAAAAATGGGACAACAAAGGAAAGCGAAAACAATAATACTGAGCCACCTACTAGGAGTAAAACATTCAGGATCCTGTAAGAAGAAGAATGAATTTCCTGTACAGAATGGTAGCAGTGACACTAAATTCAGGATAATTTATACTATTTTCCGTATACCTAGAGCTGAAAAGTATCAGGGAGAAGTTGGAGAAAAACCAAGCCTAGCTGGGGTGGAATTTATTCTAGGGGAAGTGTTTCAGTGCCACGGCATGGTTTTGGAATAACTTAATGGAAACTGATCCCAGTGTTTTAGGTGAATTTAAGAGAAGAAACTAGGAATATGCTTGAAAGCTTCCGAAGAAAGAAAATAGTAAAGTGTTATAAGCAAAATGTTTGTTATATATTGGGGCAGAGGGGGGGAATAAAAAAGCTATGTGATAGTGAAGGAAGGAATCTTATGGCTACCTGTTGGAAACCTTCTGAAAAGACACTTAGCAGGGCGCTCCCCTTACAAGGTCATTGCAGATCACATTACTGACTTGTCAAGCAGCAGCAACACAACAAGAACAGCACAATATAGGAGAGACAGTAACTCTTCAGTAGGAAAGTCCAATTAGAAGATTTCTATCTTGAAAGTTTTGTCTATTACTGAAATAGATGAGAGAAAATAAGGGTGCCTGGCACACAGCAGGTTTACAAAAACAATTACAAGGTGGCAACATGAATTTAATATGGCTGCAATACTGCTCTTCCTGTGTTTCAGTCATGTTCCAGCCAAGGTCCAACTAGAATAGAGGTGCAGCATCCTGCTATCTGGATGTGCAAATATTGATCCCAATCAATTATCAGTATAAACTACCCTTTCCCTTTCTGTTTATCCAAACAGAGATCCCTATAAAGAACAGCATCAGCATATTTTTAAGTGTAAAACTGGACCGTGTAATTCCAAATAAACTCCAGCACAGCCTCTTCGAGCATCCCAACTCCCTCTGAATTTCTTTAAGTTCATTTTTCCTTGGTAATTTTGATTTTAAATCCCTGAGACCTCTTCAAAGTCTTAGTATGTTTTTGCCCACCAAAAATAACAGTCTTGGTTACTGCTGGTTGGGACTGGCTATTACATTTGACAAATGTGAAACAAAATAACAGGTAATAAATTCAGATAAAAATCACATCCTTGGTCCCGAGGAAGTACACTGTTCTTTTCGGGATAGGCAATGCAGTCTTATACCAGCATTTGTAACTTCCTTTCAGGAGAAAAAATAAACAACGGATCTGCTTATCCTTCCTTGGGGAAAAAAATGGTGAGATTAATAAAAATGTAAATTCCAGCATCTGTCTGATTAGCGGCTGATAAGGTCATATAACCTCACCAGGAACAATTTAGGGACTGTGCTGTGAGCAAGGAAAACTTACTAGTTCGACATTTGCATATGAGAAGTACCAGCTCCAATTACTTTCCTTAGCCATGTTGACTTCCTTCATGCTTAAAAAACAGAACGAAACAAACAAACAAAAAAAACCCCACACATAAAATAGACCTACAGAGAAGGAATATGTAAGCAAATCTAGAAAGTAGTAGTCAAGGAAATCCAGTGGATTAGTCACTGGCACCTTGCATGTGGGATCTGAGACCCTCTGAAGTGTTTTCACAGTGCAGTTGTCCAAAATACCTTCTACAAGGCAGAAAACTGGACAAGAAACCTGTTGCACCAGGAAATTTCACTGGTTTGCCGCCCGTCGGCTGCTGCTCCTGCTGGGGGTCCCTCGCACTCGCTGGCGGTGCAGGACGTTCCCGGGGGTCCTGCACCTCTCCGCCATCCGTCACGGCCGCTCCCACGCGCGGGCGGCCGCGCGACCACCGCTGCTGCCGGCGGCTGCGGCACCACCCGGGAGAGCGGCTGCCCCCGCGGCACCCGGGCACCGCTCGGCTCCCTCCGCGGCACCCGGGCACCGCTCGGCTCCCTCCGCGGCACCCGGGCACCCGCTCGGCTCCCTCCGCGGCCGTGGCGGGAGCGGGGCTGCAGCAGGGGAGCTCCCCTGCGAATCAGTAAGTTACACACCCAAATAAGTCACACACATCCAAATGTGCAGAATCCCTTTTACAGAAGGCGTATGCTATATATTAGCTCAAGACATGCTATGCTATACAGGCTCCTGTGAGGTGACCTCGCATGCCTATTCCTAGCTGAACGCCTATATTTTCATGAGAGTTCTGAAGGGCTAGAAAAGCCCGTTTATAATAGAAATGCAGGCAAATTCAGGAAAATACCAGAGGAAACTTCACAGCTGTCTTTCACTGGTGTGCATAATAAATGTGCATGGTCATTCTAAAGAAATTTAGACCCTATTTATATTTGCTATTACTCTAAAATGGACTCTCATTTCTAATTTATTGTTTCACTTGAAATATACTTCTAAGGTCAAAGTCTTCTCAAATATTGTAAAACCAAGTATTGATAATTTTCTCTCTTCAGTCATGTTAACTACCTCATACATCAAAAATGTCTTTTAAATTTATCCACACAAGTCCCAAATGCATAAAAACACAACTAAGGAAAAGAGCTTTCTGAAAGAGCAAGATCTTCTGCCAAACTGAAACGAGTTTCCTCCTCCCCGGTGCCATCATTCTGATTTATGGAAATGTTAATCACTTCATCTTACTAAAAGTTCATTAAATTCAAAAAATATAAGGGTTATTCACTTTAAAGTTTTGATGGAAAATGTTCATGACAGCACAATTGTGAAGGAAAATGTAAGCAGACCAAAATATAATAATAATGGGTATTTTCAACATTATTTACTTGAGTAATTGTTCTTAATTTGATTTTTGGAAGGTTCGAATTAAAACAACCAATCTTGACTTCAGCAATTCAATAAACTCTCAGCGTTGCTCAGAGCAATGCCAGTTTGAATTCATAAAATTGGAGTTCTAAGAGGATTCCCAAGACCCTTCAGAGAACAAGAATTCTGAGAATGGACATGCGTTACCGGCCAAGTGCACTCTTAGTTTTCACAGAATATATTCAGTGTGCATTTGTCTGGCATAAATTACTCAGCAGTTTTGAGAAACTTGACCACAAAGTGTTATCACCACTGGAGAGTTCTCTGCACTGAACATGCAAATACAACTTTTTTTCCCCTAAGAAAATGTGGTTTTGTTGCTTTCAGATCCAGTCTAAGGACAGATTGCTTACACACTGACAATATGACCAAATATTGATGTTTATGTTACTTGGATTGCAATCCCATAACATATTGCATCTATCAAACAATTACCTTGTCACTAGCTCTTTAGAATCCAGAAATATGTATATGCACGAGCAGCTTTGTCAATGGTTGTCCTTCTGCACACGAATAACTTGCAGCTGGGAAACTAATAACCTAATTTGTGCCTTGTTGGGCAACAAGATGCTCTGACAATCCATTGTACAATGGAAATCCAGACTTCCAAAAAGTATTTTGCCTGCTTCTAGCAGGCTTTTTTGCATGCTAGACCAGGGATTGCCTCCCTGAACACAAATTGTTGAAATAATTCTGAGTTTTGCTACGGCTTTCAGCTCAAGCAGGGCTGAATTTAAATTAGCACATAACTGGCTGTTTAGGCAAGGCTCTTGCCACAGCTGACCAAAGCCCTTTGTACATACAGGTAAAGCCCTGTCTTTACTCAGGGCCTGGTATTCCTAAATGGCATGGATTATGGTAATGTTCAAAAGACACTCAGGAAAAAGACATACAAATCTTAAGAGAAAATAATTGTTCCTTTTTTTTTTTTTTTTTTTAAGCTTCTAAAGAAAACAAAAAAAGTGCATCCGCTTTCTACCCCCCATCTGTGTCTCTCTCGGGAACACATTCTTAACCGTTTGGTGCATACGCTGATTACTGTGTTTTTGTTTTGATTTTTTTTCCCCTGTGTGTCTACATCCCAGCACACATTAAAGGCAGAAACCTCAAAATATTTCTTTACAGGACAGATCAAAAAAAAAAAAAAAAGGATACAAATTAAAAGAAAATTGTCCACTCAGTGGCTGAAATGCCAGATTTTTCAGTTAAGTTCATTCAAACCTGTTCATCTAAACTGTTAACACACTCCAATGATACCCAAAACTGTCCCATGGCAGACAGCAAGCACTCTTAAAGGCTTCATGTAATTTTCAGGACTGTAATTCAGCACTACCCCTGGCACTCTTAGCAGTACCATGGACAGAATTACATAGTTTCAGATTGTATATACCTTGGTCGTGGCCCAGAGTGCTTAACCACATGATTAAGTTTAAGCATACTTGTAGACCTTCTGAGCCAATACAATTACTGTGAAAAACATTCCACTGTGAGATCCATCCCCTACATATCTATTTTCCTTTTTCTGCTTTCTCTAACCTAAAGGACTAGGCACCTTATTTTTCCTGACATAAAAGGACTAGTTTTTACTATGATCGCATAAAAAGCATTGTACTTATCAGCAAAATAATCAAACAGCTGAACACAAGAAGCAAATGGATACTGTTTTACTTCCTTCACTACCACACCAAGATCACCAATTTACTAGAAACTTAAATGTTGATGCTGGAGAGCACGATGGCCTGTGAAGTTTGCTAACTGCTATCTAAAAAACAGCACAAAACAACACAGACAGCGCTTCCATCAGCCCTCACAGCAGTAACCGTTTCCACTGTTGCAGCAATTTCACTAGGCTGATTTTAGGCATGCTTTCAAATGTAAGCAGTTAAAACCTGCTCCGAAGTCGGCCTTGTCTGCAGGAGCTTGTGAGATTGCGCGCGGAGGGAGGGGACCGACATTACTGCTTATCTTGGCCCGAGGCGGTTGGTACCGTGTTGAAGGTCGCGCGTGGCTCCCCTCGGCGTGCGCGGGTGATGTACGGGCTGGCTCCACCGCGCCGATGGGCTCACGGCTCCGGAGAGGCAGGGGCCAATGTTGAGCAGCTGGCTGAAAAGCTGTTTGATCTTCCCACTGCTTCGCAGGCAATAACACAGTACTGGAGAAAGAAGGAAAGAAAGAAAACACTATTGAAAAGATTTATCAGCAAATGTAGCAGAGCCGTGCTTGACCTCCGTATCTTCCCCTGGTCCCAGAAGGCAGCACAAGTAAGGTATTTCCTGTCTTTTATGTGCCTGGCTGGAATGCATTATGAAGTCAAAATTTGCAACCTGCTGTCTGTTTTAGTCATTAACTTTGTCTCTTGATTAGATCTGGAGCCAACTGCTCACTGCTGTACTGCATGTTTGGGGTTTTTTTAAATCATCATTGCCCCTCACTCCTCAGACAAATAAATGAAAAATACTGCCAGGCCACAAGTCGAAACTTGCTCATCAGCCAAGACTGCTGCCTCTTACAGTATCTTACTTCTACATCAGCACATCTCGCACTGCTCTGGACCACCAAAATATCAGGCACCAAGTAAACACCCTCCAGCTATTCAAGAGCCAAATTCCAAAGTTACTGAACAATAACTAAAAGCATCTCCTAGATTTCGGAAGAGTTGGTCAGCCCCAAAACTTGTCTCATTTGTCGAAGTGAGATTTGCAGTTTATAGGCTGGGATTTAGTTCTAAATTCATTCATCTGTCAAGAATATGCATTCATTGTCATGTTTATCGCATTTTTTCTAACTGACATCTATTCTTCTGATGCTGCAAAGATACGCCACAAATTCTGAATTTAAGCTATTGTTTTATTTTCTCCCGCTATTGTATTTTGCAATGTTGTTCACAAAACAACTCCCGGGTATTTTAACCTCTGACCATCTTTAAGGTCAACTAAAAACTATTTATAAGGATAGTAAAACACATATGTTATGTTTTGATTCCAGTAGACAGTGCATAGTTACTGCCTGTGCTCTCACTCCACTAACATTCAGATGATTGTTATGTGATGGATCCAAAAATAAATTTAGCAAGGCTTTTTTTATGCTTCAAGCCAACTGCTTTGATCACTGCTTCATGCTGGTAGTAACCGAAAGATCATAGCAGTAATTGCCTGATTGCCTGGGGTTACCTGCTTGGTTTGTAAAATACACATAGTTGGTAAATGTCTTTAAACTGAAAGACACCCCTAGAACAACCCATCATGTTTATAACAAAGCCCTGTGCAGTGGCAGTCCCTGGTGAGAAAGCAAGAACCAGGCGAGCTGCGCGGGCCCGAGAGCTGGGCTGGTGGGAGGAAGCTTGGCCTGGAGCAGGAGCCTTCCAGCTAAGGAGAGGGCAACCTGGGCTCCTCTGTTCCAGCGAAAAGAGCATCTTCCATGAGGAAGAAAACCTACAGGCCTTCAATTCCTGTCTGCTTTTGCCCCCTGCCCCCTGTACGTCCTTCCCCGCACAGCCATCTGGGGCTCTTCCCCCGCCACGGGCAGCAGGTCGCCCCGAGCCGAGGGGCTCTCGCCGCGCGCGCACTCCCGGGCGCTCTCTTCTCCCGTCCCACTCCCATAGACCTCGCGGGCAATTACGGTGGTTATATCCCGTCTCCAGTTTGGTTGAAACTGTTGAGATGTTTCCAAGACTATTAAGGGGAAACCAGCAGGTGGATTGACAGCACAAAGCAAGTTCCCTTACTCAGATAAAACCACTCCTTCCTCTCGTTCAGCACCAGTAATTCACACCCTCAGGTAGAATTAAAACTGTTTTCAACCATGCTACCTAGAATTCAGCAATTACTTTGTAATCATAAGGTAATTTGATATTTTTTTGGTATGCTAATTTGACATCAGTCATTACAGGCAAGTTGATGGACCCAGGTCCCTGCAAATGTAGCTATGTCGCTTATCTGTGTGGAAGCAAGCTGTGTTATTTCTACTTATTTAAAATTACACGACAGAGAAATCTAACAGAATT
This sequence comes from Tinamus guttatus, assembly GCF_059628265.1. Lineage (NCBI taxonomy): Eukaryota > Metazoa > Chordata > Aves > Tinamiformes > Tinamidae > Tinamus > Tinamus guttatus. Next base: position 3,745,657 of record NW_028288822.1, on the reverse strand, counting down.
ATCCTAGTCATATTAACACACCAAAAGATAAGAAATCTGCCAGTTTTCTCTTTCTCTTAGAATGTTGGTCTGAAGGGAAGAAAACTACTGAATTCAATTCTACAAAAGCAGGAGTTTCAGTTTTTCCCTTTTAAAGATGAATGATCACAGATATAAACCACCTTTTTGAAAGAACAGGATTTAGTATTAGGATTTAATGGAAAATGCCTAGTCAGGCAGCACATCTCCAAGGCTCTATTTCCAGTCTTTGCCTGCCCATACCCATCTACCCTGTAAGTTTTGATCTGTTCAGCCCCTCAGGTGCAGGCTGGTAGCCTGACTCTTGGGAATTACTTGCCCTAAAGCTTCAAGAAATTCTCTCTCATTTTTATCCACAGATTTCATCATTAATTTTAAGCGGTCAGGAAACAATTTAATCATTTTAAAGAGGATTTCATAGTGAGAACTGCAAATGTCTTTAAAGAAGATCCTCATGAAGAGACATTTTCCTCTAATTCAGTTCACTGAAAATTTGTCTAAACACAACGAAAAGAACCATAATGCTGGCTTGACTGTTTGCAACAGAAATTATTTAGCTACTTTATGATTTACAGAAATTTACGTTCCCACCATTCATCAGTTAGTGATAAAGCTTTAAGTCTCATTGAAAAAAAAAAAAACTAAAAAAAAAAAAAAAATCTCAAACAGATGGCGAGTCATTACCATTCTTCCATCCTAGAATTACTGTTTCAGGTAAATGCACTCCTATTTCAAGTGCATTAGAAAACTAAGTGGCTAGGATGGATACTGGCATTTGGCTCTAGAATTGGCAATAGAGGCTTCCTTGGATATTTAATATGATTTGAGTAATTTATTATTTTTAAGTTGTAAAGTAAAAATCAAATCACATATCCTCTTCCCTAAGACTCTTTGCTTTGCACATGAATTACTCGTCTTTTTTTGGGTTGCAAGTTATAATTTTAAATTTACTCCACCCAAATGGGATTTGAAATACCACGCAAGACACACATGTAACACCTCACACTGCTAACTTAATCACGCAAGTATACACAATTCAGAGTGCAAATTACAGTCTACAATTTATAGTTACTACCTGCCATTTATCCAAACAGCAGAGGTAAGAACACAACCCAGCAATGCCCTCTTTAAGTGCAGGCAGAGATACAAGCACTGCACATCTGAAGTTTCTTTTATAATTAATGGTCAAGCAAATGTCACCTACATGGACAAGAGAAATGACTACAAAGAAAAGCCCAGTGCCAGTTTGACAAGACTGAATCAATGATGTCCAACAGAAGTGAGAGGAGGAGGTCAACAGAAGAGGAAATCCATGAAGGATAACCACAGTTACTTTATTTACTTTGCTTATGTAGGCCTTACAGACCTCACTGATATTTTTGTGCAATTTCTGTGATATTTCTATTTAGTCAAAACTCAAGATAAATTTTAAAAATATATAAATGACTTATGGGAGCTTGGATGGAATCATCAGGGTAGAATAAAGATATTTTGTGATCTTACGTATTTTGGTGTAATATGGAACAAATAAATTTTCTTATTTTCTATTATTTTCATAAATTATATGAATTACTCAATGTCCACAGACTAAAACAAATCTGATAAAGGAAAATCTAATCCTACTTTTCCTTTCAGCATTGAAAGAAATAAGGCCTTGTGGAGGGGAAAAAAGTAAGACTGATGCACTGAAAATCATTATTACGAAAAAGACCGCCGGTCAAATTGCAAATAATGGTGCAATTCAGTCCACTCCCTTTAACTGCGAGATTGGCACTGTTTAAATTCACAGCTTTTCAGAAGGAGGGAGCCTGCTGCCTATTCATCTTGCCTCCATCTAAAGAATTAAGAGGGTGGCTGGTGATGAAGAACGAATTAATCATGTTTATTGTGACAACCACGGCTGTTATAAAACAGATACTCTTACAACACACGCTAACCTCCTCACACGGTTTCTTCCCGCTCCCCATTCAAAGCCTGTTGAACATTCAGTTCAAATCCCCTGAGACCTAAGCCCAGAATACCATTGATTCCAGGAAGAAATTCCCATTTCAGATACTTGTGAGAGAAGTTATTTGTAGCAAGTAGCAGGCCATTTGTGTTTCCATGTCTAGACCTTGTGTTGTTCTCTAATCTTGAGTTATAATGTTATTTCTTAAAAATGGCTTTGAACTGTCTTCAGGAACAACCATCTATGGAGAAAAATAACTAACTGAAAGATACTTATCTTTGACTTAGCTCTATATTTACTTCTTATCTGAAAACATATTCTTTGAGGTGGCAGTGCCTGAGGACGGGGAGCGATGAGGAAGTTTCTGAACTGAGATCGATTAAGAGACAGCCCATATGAAATTAGTGTCAAAGCTGATATTTACGGATTTCAAACATGTTTAACAAAGACTGAGAAAGGAACATCTGCAGAATAACCGGGCTGACCAAAACAGGAAGGCTTTGAGCTGGAAAGAATTCCTGACACACAAATTCCAGCCTTGAAAGCGGTTCCTTGCTTCACCTTGGGAAGGGCCCCACCTTTGGCGGCCTTGCACAGCCCCACAGGAGGCCCAAGCAGGAGGGCGGCTGCCGCGCGCCCGCTCAGCGGCTCTCCGTGGCGCTGGGCTGTGACCTCCCGCTCCGGGCCCGCCGCGTTCCTCTTCCATCGCTACGGCCCCCAGACACATGGCAGGAACGTCAAAGTTCCTCAGGCAGGACAGCCCCATCGCAGCTAAGATAAACGGCTAGGCTATCATCTGGCATCACAGTTATAGACATTTTTGACTGCTGTAGCAGGTCATTTTTAAAAGATCTTCCGTAGTATCATTTAGCATGATACTAAAAGCATTACATGATAAAAAGAAAATTGTCAGCCCTGTGCTTCAGTCATCGATGGCAGTTGAGTGAACACAAAGTTCAGGAAGGAAAGCCCCATCGCTGCCAAAAAAACAGATGCCGTAAACTAAGCTTGAACTCTTAAAATTATTCGCATCTAAATTGTACAGACATCTCACTTCTTGGTGAACACACTGTCCCTTGCTGAACAGTCCATTGTACCGAGCAAATGACAGGAATCAAGATCCCTAAATATTCTTCCCCTGTCCTACTGGCACAACCGGTGTCTCCACATCTCTTTATAGTTAAAAATATAGCCTGTCTTGATTTGTTACTGTGAACTATTAAAACTAAACTCACAAGGTCCATCATCCAACAACCTTAACAATTGGGTTTTTGCAGAAAAATGCAAGGAGGATAACAATGTTACACTGACATTTCCTCCTTTATGACTGTCAAAAGGCCAACTGCATTTTATGTATCAGACATCTGAATTGCTTGTACACTCAAACGGAGATTACAAACATGTTTCTTGGAGCAAAACGGACACTACAGCTCTGTTGAGGACTCATGAGGATGGGGACAAAGGTGAAAAGGAGGAGAAGTCTGAAAAATCTTTCTTAAATCCATCCATAGGCTTTATGCCAGAAACTATATTAAATTCAAATTCGGTGCTGATGGTAGTGAAAATATTGCCTCCAGGCAAACTTCTTACAGAAAAATGATGCCTCTCCCAGCAAGGACTCCCACCATTCAGTGTTTTAGACATAATTTGTTGCTGAAGATATTAGAGGGGAATCAATCTGACAGTCAAAATATTGGAAAACAACAAAGTTTTGAAACAAGACCACTCAAGAAAAACGTCTCTAAACACAAATGCCAAATTATTCTCCCTTGCATAGCAAAACAGAATCAGGGGCCTGGTCTTCATCTAAAGTAAATATTTGAATCAGATGATTCACACACTGCAGCCACAACTCATTAGGTATCTACTAATTACAGTTTTCAAAGACGTCGCGCAGTGACACGAGGCAGCCCAAGATGTATCGAGTTTGTTTTACAACCAAAGTGCCCGAGAAACCCTTGGGTTCTTTTCCACAGTCAACAGCTTCCATAAAGAGCCCTCTTTATTAATTACAGCCACATCTTGGCCTTTTTATAAATGAGAAACACTGCAATCCTTATAAAAACTATAAAATAGCCAATGTCCTTTAGGGGTGCTATTAATCAAGGCATTCTTGCGTGTTCTCCCTTCACAACTGCCTTGCCTATATTTCACTGCAACAGTTCACTGCTCTTTAACTAAAAGCAGGATGTCAGTGTGCAGCCATAGCAGCAGGCTTGGGATTTTGATTTCAATGCAGGAAATGTTTAGCTGGGATCACACTTGCAAGAGGGAGATCCTGAAGTGTTTGCAAGGCATTTCTGGCAATATGACGAGAAATTTGACAAAAAGGATTGGAAATAGCTGCTTTATTCTGGAAGCAACTTTCACATCGTTTCTTTTCTCCTTCTCCACTCCAAGACAAGCAGAAAAGAAGCTGTTTTCTTTTTGCACTATCCCAAACCAGCTGTATTTCTTTACAAAATGAGACAAAATTCCTGGGCAGTACAAAAGCCGTTGAAGGAACGAGAGGGAAATTATCAGTTTCACTGTGAAGCATTAATAGAGTGCACCAAGAGAGGTTGTTTAGAGTCAGTCCTGGATTCAGGACCACTAAATATTTTTATTAACACCCTACATGATGGAATAGAAAGCATGCAGACAGCACAAATCTGGGACAACAGGGTTAAACTAAAAGTGATTCTAATTGAAGACACGGTCTCTGAGAACCAGGAGAGCTACAACATACTACATTTATGAAGCTATAGCATAGCTCAGAATAACAAACTCTGTCAATATCAGACAAATGACAGAAAGCCCTTAGAAAATGATATATAGGTTACAGCATATCACATGTGGAACAGGCCTCAACAATACCACATGGCAAAAAAAAAAAAAAAAAAAAAGAGCTGTATAAAGGGAAATATAACTTCTAAGCCTTGAAGTTATTAATCTCCCTGCTCATCTTAGCACAGCAGAGGAAAAGCCTTAGTAGTAGCCCTCAGCTACAGTAGCATGTCCAGATTAGTGTACTCTATGGGAAAAATGGATAAACTGAAAGAAAGCCAAAAGAAACCAAGTTGCTAGAAAACACAAGCTCTGAAGAATGAGTGACTCTGCAGCCCAAAGCAAATCAAACCAGTGAGGGCAGATAAATTTTCAAAAATGCAAAATGCAGCTCCAAATTAAAGAGTTTTATGTTCTCCATGTCCACAAGGGCTAGGACCACTAATGACATCAGGGGCATTTAGACTTACATTATGAAACATTTTCTAATATTAAGGGCAAGTGATTGCCTAAGGAAACTGAAGTGTCTTCATTATCAGAGATATTCAAGGACAAATTAGACAAGCATCTGTTAGAAACATTACTGTAAATATCCTGCTTGGGACAGGAGCATGGATTAAATGACATCTTGAGATTCTTTCCAGTTGTCTGACTCAACAGCTACCCACCCTCCATTCTAACAGCCTTCTGTATCATTTTTGGACTCCTTCGGGAGCTCTGTGTGAACTCACTTGCACCCGCTGAGGAGCCCACTGAGGAAGGCTGGAATCTTACAACAACAACAAACTTGTAAACTCAATGATCATTATGAGAGAGGCAAAAAGAGGAGGCTGAAGACATAAAATAAAAGAAGGTATTACACCCAAACTATTTTAATTATGGGGTACAGGATGCACATTCTGATAGAGGCGGAAACCTGACATTTTTGATTTCTCAGTTATTAGACACTTGTACTGGACTACAGAACTAAAAATATTTCTGCCAGTTGGAGTCAGAGCCAACTGAGCCGAGTAGCAAAGCTAATCTCCGTTAGACAACTTCACTTCCCACCAGCTCATTTAGTGCTATAGCAGCCTATCTTTAACCTATCACTAAGAGAAATGTTTTTCAAGGTGCCCAGAGAACAGCTGAGTGTTAAAGCATAATTTTGGCAGGCTTTGTCTGGTTTTCTTTTTTATTTTCTGATAAGTAAAACAAGAATTAGTTAGTTCAAATACACTGCTTAAGGTCTTAAGCCACCTGAGCCTTGACTTCTGTAGGCAACTAGTATGGTTACCACAAAACACAGAGAAGACGGTCAAAAGGGATTATGGTTAGTCCACTTGCCTGCCCAAAAGATCCAATTGTATCTACCTCACTTCTGAAACCTTTTCCTCATGGTTATTTAATAAAAAAAAATTTAGATGAGCCTCTTCATTACATCCTTTTTTTTTTTCTCCTATCTTCTATGGCAAAACAAAATACAAGAAGTGGATGCAGTCCCAAGAAATGATCCCTTACAGCCCCTCGCTTGGCACTGGACTGATTTGTACACCCAGTTGGCCAGCATAGCAAAGGGAATTTTGAAGAGTGGGCAGATAGAAACTAAAGACAGAAGCTGAGCCAAAGGCAAGAAACAAGTGAAATGGTGAAGTGGGGATGAAGCTCAAGATATTTAAGAGCGAGCAAAGCCTAAGCAGGGTCAGCTGAGATCCTGCTGCAGCACCCCCTGGACGCACTAGGACGCATTCCCGTTGGGAATGGCAAGTGGAGTTTGCTGGGCTGCAGACACCCGGCTGGGTCCACTTCCTCCCCGCGCACAGGGAGGTGGCGGCTCAACAGGACGAACCAGCAAAGCTCTGGTTCTTCCACGGGGTTTTATGGGGCAGTTAAGTTTTACTACCTGATAATTACCGACTAAGACTTCAGACAAACTGACTCTAAGGCCCACATGGCCGCAGATGCATGTGGGAAGTCAGCCCACAAAGATCATACTGCAGGACTAACCTTTCAAAGGGGAAAGGCAGTCCATTAGGAAAGCCACATTCGAGAACATGCTTCAGTCATACAGGAATACTACAGCTAAAGAAAGTATCGACTCCCCCCCCCAGAAAAGATGTTGCAAGAAAGAAACCAAAGAATAAGAAGCTGTTTCTAGGTAGAGACTGCAAAAAAAAAGAAAAAGAAAAAAGAAAAAAAAAAAGGAACAAACCGTTAAAAAAAAGGAGAAAAAAAAAAGAAAAAAAAAGCAGTAGCTGAGCAGGGATCAGAAGACAAAGCTGTCAGTGAACAGAAGTATAAAGAACTTTCAAGTCAAAGTGCTACGGTTAAGATCGAAGCTGCAGAGCAGACATTTATAATATACCAAATAAAATCAGTACAACAAGAAGTATCAAAGAAGAGAGAAGAAACAATTTCAGAAGAAGAAAAAGGAGAAACATTGAACACTTACATTTTTCAAAGCAGATACAGCATAATCCAGGGATACAAAAGCTGCTGCTTTAAAACATTCAGTATTATTAGCAAGAAAATTGTTTTTAATTTTGTTTTTCCTTCTTAGTCTCCATTGCTATTGCACTTGTTCTTAATACCCATTAATAACAGCAGAACCCATTAATAACTGTAGGATTAACACTAGCGTTCTTCTGTGTAGAAGCTCTGGATATTTTGAAACATGAACATTTTGGGAAGCCCCAGACTATTTCTGTAGAACCATGCCAGTTAACTCATTTGGTCCCTGACAGAGATGTGCTGACTTCTAAGTTTTCACCCTATATACCTAGCTTTAACTTTGTTCAAACTTCAAAGCTGAAAAGACATCGGTCCTAAACCATGCGATAAACAGATGCCAAAATCATATAATTTCCAATCTCTCTGTTCATACTTTGTAATAAAAAGCAAAAGTTATGTCTGATTTACTGTGCTCTCTAATGTTGGGAGAATCCAGGAACATGTGGGACCAGTTTAGGTCAGGATGCAAACCCCATAATTTAGCTGAAGAGCAGCTTCCAAACTAAGCTTGTATTTTTTTCAGACTATATTTATAGTGCAGTTAATATGTGCCAGTACACCATTAAATGTCCTAAGAACTAAAACAACACTCTTCTTTATTGGGAGGCTTTCCCCAGCTTAAGTTATTTACAGATATCCCCTCTAATATAATTCTGCATGAATCGGCAACAGCCACAGTATCGGGTCAGCATGCAGCTGTGGTGGCAGCTAAGCTGTCTACACACTGGTCTTGCAGCTCGTGCGAGCCCACGCTTTTCCACTCTGCTCAGCATCATCTCCTGACTTCTCTGCAACACCCCAGCTAACACCACGGCTCCCTTAGCGGGCTTGCAGCAGGAGGTGGATTCTGCAGAAAGCAGAAGAGACTTGGAAGCAAAGTCAGGCTCTAGACCCGCCAGGAGCAGAAGAGACTCAAATAGTCTGAAGAGGGAGATTAAAACTTCAAAGTGTTTTTGTTTGTTTATTTTCCTGTCAGCAAAATCACATTGAAGCTCATTGATAGAAGGCTCAATTTCATTTAACATGCTCAAAACTGTCTGGTTTCCCTCCCCTTTCTGAACCAGTACCATTAGGTAGTGAAAAATATCAGTGAGTTAAGTAGTCCTGCAAAGCCATGACTTCTGTTTACACACTTCAAAATCACAGTCAGAGATTTAAAAAAAAAAAAAAAAAAAAAAACAGTTTGGGAACAGGGGAGTATTCTGCCTTTTGAGGACCAACATAGGCTAGTATGAAGTAGCTGAAGTAGCAAACATTCATGTTTGCTGCCCATTTCATGACTACCAGCTGAAAATATTTTGACATCACTAGTCAAAGTTTGATAATTATTGTCAGAGAAACACTTGAGTTGCTTGTCATGTTGGTTGCCCTTCAATGCATCTCACTGAACACTGCGGTGCTCTGCAGTGAGGCATCAAGGACTATTTGCTGAATGCCTAGAACAGCCTGGCGATTTCCTGTGTGTGTACATACCAGGGTACTTTTTCCTGTCTGTGTAATTTTCTTCTTAGGAAACCCCTCAGTACACGGACTACATCTTCTGCTTGTACTACAAAGGCCTGCGTTCTGAAAACAGTTTTGCTATTTCTTCCATGAAACACGCAGGAATAACGACTGGATGTCAACTTCACTTCCAAAAGACTGTATCTGCAGATCCAGTAAAAGTATTACATTTTAAATTATTAGGTGATGATAGACAAACCTTGAGTCAAACAGAAACCTCTTTCTAATACTGAGTAAAAGAAGCAGCAGCAGTGTAATTTTTCTGATGAGCCCATTATAGCCTTAATGGCATTCATGAAAATAGCAGGTACTTTTATGAGTGTGACTTTTCACCCTTAGCATGAAGAAAAACAATAAACTGAATAAGGTGCAACTGTTAGGGATCCTATAGAACTGCTGGGCGCTTTAAGCTAAAAAATGGCCTCAACCATTTCATTACTCAGTTGTATTAAATCATAGATATGAGTCAACATTATTATGCTGCTGGGAAAAAACGGAAAACTGTTCTGAGAAAGAATAAACAGAAATATCATCTGTAAAACACATGGCATAATTTTTCCGTTTGATTCAGTGGTGGGAAGCTCTCTGTTCAGCTGTGGGCATCGTAATTCTGAAAAGATGGGGACAGAATGGAAAAAGATTGAGACAGAGAGAGAGAGAGAAAATAGAGAATAGGGACAAGGACCACAAGAGGTCTTGGAATAGATGACTTATTAGAATAGGTTGATGGAACCAGGGCTGCTAATTTGAGAGAGCAGAAAAGCAGTCTCGGAAATTCTTTGTAGTGGTCATCAACTACGTGAAGAGTTTCTCAGGAGGAAGGAACAGTTTCCTCCACATGTTGCATCCCCTTAGATGAAACTAAGCTCACCAAAGACCATGGAGTTACTTGGGATTGCCAGAGACACAAATGAGGCAAGCACCCAAACCATAGCTTCAACTACATCAGGAATTTGTGGAATACTATTTAGCTACTTTCTGAAAAAATCAGTATGATCTTGCTAGCTGACACATTCTTTGTACACATGTAAATGTTTGCTCTGAAGTTCTATTCCCTGCCACCAAGCTAGAGTGCTCAGCATTTCCTTCTGGTGTCCACCTGGCTCTTCGTTTCCAGCTGCTTCACTTTGATCTTCCTCATTTCTGTTTACTGTTATTAGCTCATTAGTGGTTTGCCTGTCTTTTTCCTGACTGTGCTCCTCAGGCTGTTGGGAAATGTACTGGATTCCCTTTGTCAACTGAGAAACACATTGCAGTTCTTTGCTAAGAGGTATTGAAGAAACAGGGGTGATCTGGTAGTTTTCACAGATTATGTTTCACAAAAGATGTACATAAAATTAAACAATTCTAACAAATCCCTTAATTTAAGGCTGAGAGCTCTCATTGACAAATCAGCTGCTCTGGAAAGGTAAGTGAAATACATGCAATAAGTCTGGAAAGCAGCTAGAGCATACTTGAAGACAAAGCAACAAAATGCACCATGCAAGACGCCCCACCTGTATGCTAGCAGAGAACTATCTTAGTGCAGAATTATCTACTCTGAGCAGGCAAAGAAACAAGGAAAGAGGCAGAGAAGACTTGAGAGAATAAAAAAAAAATTGTAAATGTGCACTGGTCATTTTTCCTGAAGGACATGCCTACCCATTTGTCCAAGCTAAGCATATACCAGCCATAGAGCACACACCACTACCTTCCAGGCAGGGGAGATCTGCAGACACACAGACCTTTGGTGTCTCTCTGCTAGCTACAGAGCTGAAGTTAAACCTTAGGGACAAGTGAGAAGAGACTGAAAGGCATTTTGGATGAACACTACGTTAGCCTCCCTGTACAGAATGTTCAGCGATTCAGACTGATAGCATAATGAATCTGTTTAGACTAATTTAGTTTCCTCCTCTGACAGGATAAGAATCTAACAACAACAAAGTTTCAAGTAATGACAAAAATTTATGCTTTGTGCCCTCAATTTGGCATCTTCTTTGACAGCACTGGGTTCCAGAAGACATTCCCCCAGTTCCCAGCTATTTTCATTAACCTTCCAAACACTGCAATCTGCTTTACAGATAGAGGAGTAAAGAAAAATACAGAAGGGCTTCTACAGTAAACAAACAAAATATATTTGATAACTGAAGATTAGCTACTCAGAAAGATCCTAATGCTGCTTCTTAGTTACACAAATGCAAGCTTTGTGAAGACCAGCTTAAACTGTTTAATGATTTTTCCTGTTATAGTAAATAGCCTGTGTTAGGTATCACGATTATCATTAACATCTAAGGAAAATAGCTTGAATGCCAGATAACAATAACAGGTGATGGCCAAAACAAACAAATCCTGTATTTTACTTCTGCTTAATGTTTTGGTTCAACTTTTATGGTATTCCCTTTTTTCTTCAGTCAACCTCTATTTAATCAGCACTTAAATATGTACATACAGTTTCATCTTTGCTTTAGTAAGATGGCTCATTAAAAATCAAATACAAACACTCAAGAAGTATTCCTCCCCTCTCCCCCCGCTTTTTAAAAATAATCTGCTGGAGACTAATAACATAATGCCTTAAAACTAAAACCAGACTGAAAATTCACACTCTTTTCTCCTCTTTTAAAAGTTAAAAAGCCCTGAATAAATGAGATATTTAAAATTTGTTGTTCTAATTTTAATTCTCTTCTCTCAACATTTGTAAAACAATTTGAAATTGCTTGATCTGAAGAAAATTTAAAATATTGACTGACAAATCCAGCTCCATGAAGCCTCACATAGGCTGCTGATCTTGTAGACTAATGAGACCATTCATGTAAGTCTAATGAGACCTAGCAGCGAGTATTTGCAGAATCAGGCAGATACCATACTTGTCCTTAATAATAATATAAGTCACTTGCAGGAACATTCACTCAGGCCCAGAAATATCCCAGCTGATCTGCTTCTAAAATCAACTCTGTTAACCTACTTCTAGAGGGCTTTTTGCCTGCGGCAGAACCACCAAACCAAACGAAACTGCTTAACCAAGCAAAAAGCAATCTATTGATGGGGGAGACCAGTGCAGGAAAGAAAATCAGAAGCAAGCTACTTCAGCAGCACTTTATACTCTCTCATCCAAGAGCTGAACAGGCCTTGAGCAGGAGCCTGATGCACACAGGATCAGCTATTCTATTTATACCATCCTGACTCCTCAACTAAGGGTCAGGTAATACTTTCATTTCACAATCACTCAGAAGTTCAACAACAACGTGTAGCCCGTCACCCCAAATTTTTATCCATTTTGAGCTAAATGATAAATTAAGAGTTTTCTCAGAAAAAAAAAATCTTGAGAAGGAGACTTTACCCCTGCTTCTTCTTCTCCCATCCCCACCAAAATGTAAGGGTTTCAAGATTATTTTCTGGAAAAAGGTATTAGTAAAAACTGTTTTTTTTTTCCTTGTATGAAAGCTTAGCAGTGCTATATTCAAAGATATTTTCTTAAATAGACTTTAAAAGCAAGAATTTTGTATTTAAATGTTACTCTACAAAGTTAAAATGTTTCCCAGCATACTTGATGTAACTTAACTGCCAACCTCCACCTGAAGTTTTGCAAAAACTGAAAGAGGTAAGGTGAGAAAGAGAAAAAAAATAAATCTTTTTCAAAAGTATGTTTTGATAAATCCACAATCAAATCATCTTTCATACAAACTTTCTATATGCAAGTATTCCTGTTTCCCAGAAACTGTTAGTGACATAATATTAAATTTGTAGGAAAGCAGCTTTGTGCGACTCTCTAGACAAGAAGCTAAGAGCATTCTTCAATTCTAGTCATAGCCCTGCATTTGAGAAATTGCCTAATAGCAATATCTCTTCCCCTTTAATGTGCAGATCAATTATTCTTTTATTATACACAAAAATGTTTCTTTTAAAATTATTTCCAGCATTTCTTGATATCATTAGAAGTTCAAAGTTTTCCAAAACTTCCATAAAGCTTAGACATTTCTTTCTAAATAAAAAATATTCACTTAAGCTAAGTTTCTTCTACATTTTACACATGGCATGCACTAATTCTTACTGCATGATTTTAATAACTTTTAAACAAAATGAAGTATTTAATTATCTAGATCCCTAATTTAAAATTAATAAAAACTGAGTTATAATATTCTTATACCCATACCAACAAATAAAACCATTCCTCCCTATGTTTTCAATTTATATACCAAGCATTTGTTGATTCCTCATCCATAATTTCTTAAGAGGCATAAGAGCCAAATTTCTGCAATTTATCCAGTAGTACGGTGAACATGAAGTAGGTGAACATTTCTTTGACTTTTTTTTTTTTATTCTTGAAAGAAATTCATGTCAGTAAAAACTTTATTAGAGCTTCTTCAAGCCCTTTGGGATAACAGGGGAAGGCTCCTTCAGGACATTCAGAATTATCTAAGTAAGTGAGCTCAGTAATCAGGCAGAGATCTGGTTTCTGCCTCCATCTAGCACACAAGGCCTAACGCGTGTTTTCGGAGGTTTTATGATTGCAAAGCACAAAGGAGAACGGTTATGTGTTCACCGTTTCTGATGTGCAGCACATAAAGGCTGCACATTTGTACCTACATACAACCCAGCTGGAATGTTTAATAAGACCCAGTAGGGAAAAAAGTTTTTTAGATTAAGAACTCCAACAGAAGATTCCTGCATCAGATTTCTTGTAAAATTCACTAAGGAAAATATTGTGGTTATATGATTTCCCTCACAGATTTGAGCCCATCTCTTCCCTCTAATAGGATGGTATCTCACTGCTGACCTATATGATATTCAAAGTAAACCCACCACTTTCTTCAAAAGTCAGCTTATCATTTGCTTATTTTGCACTCCTTTAAGCCTAAAGGGTTTTAATTTGGACACACTTCCACACGCACCGAGGTGAGAGCTGCACCTTGGACAGAGCCTGTCCTTCCCCCATGAGCGCTGCCTTCGGTGCCCACGCTTGCCTGTGTGTACACATCCCATAGCGGGGCAGCGATGCTGCAGGGCCTCGTCGCGGTAACGGCATTACGGCCCACACGTGTCTGGAAATGTTTGTTAGCCTCCTCTAAGAGATCATTTGGGCTATTTTTCACACAGGGCTGGGGATAGCCACGTCTTTGTGCGGCAGTCCAGGTTTAACACATGGCTCTGGGAAGCTCCTCACGGCTCTGCTCCACCCTCGGCAGCCGCTGCCTGGGACAAGCCCGCACAGGGGCCAGCGTGGCGCTTCCCGCACCATGCACGGCCAGCCCCACTCAGGATCAAAGAAAACTTCAAACAGCCAAGTAAACATACACGCCAGAAGTACAAATTGTTCTTATTTAGGCAATCTGATCTAAAAATGAAGCTTGATGTATTTTGTAAACCGAGAGCTCTGCCAGCCCCGCGGTTCCTGTGGGCGTAGTGGGCCCTCGAGTAACTGGGAGCGAGGCGCTGTTTGTGTGAGGTTAACCAGCACTGCCCTGCAGCCCGCGTCTCCCAGTGCCCTACCTGAGCACATGCACAGCCGCATCTCACACGTGGGATGAGCTAGCAGGGCCTGGGTGGGCTCCTCTGTGGCTCTCCATCCTCCCACAAGCAACCCTGACAGACCCTATGCTGGCCTGCCAGGGCAGACACAGGGGCTTCCTCCTCCACTTCATGCCCAAGAAGTCCAACAAGCCCAGGAGAACAGATGGAGAAAGTCAGTAGGAAGAGGCAAGAAGAGCAGAGCAACTCCCTCAAGGAAGATCTCTGCTTGACGAGGAGGCTGACTGCAGGAGAGCAGAGCAATACCCACCTCCCCCTGCTCACAGCTGGCCTTCATTGGAGCTAATCAGGGGCAGCCACAGCACCTGAGACTCTTCCCTCCCTGCAAAGAGCTTCTGGCCCTGCATCTGGCCCAGTCCAACATGTATAAGCAACCACTCAGGTTGCTTACATGTAAATATACATGTAAATATATATGCATTATTTGAGAAATGTCCAGTTTACGGAAGTGCTTGCTCCTTCTTATCCATTGCTATTTAAAATCCAACCTTTCCCAAAGTAGTCCAAAAAATTCTCAGCTCTACCTTAAATTGTCTTTCCCCATCATGATAATGTCAGCTTCAATGGTATAAGTGCAAGGTTTGTCTTGGTGCTTTAAGAAAAAAAGCCAGCTCTGAAACAACTACAAAATTAGGTTTCACTAGGACTTCTAATGTGCTGTAAAGTATATTCCTGCGTAATTAAAATATCTTGCTGAATCAGGGCCTAAATTAAAGCAGGAGAGGTACTTCAGTGTTTATTTGGTTCAGTTAATTATCGAAAGTAACAAAATGACTCTTTAGAGCTAATGTAAGTTTAAGTTCTACTAATTAAATATTTCTTCATTTAAGTATCTGGCAAAGGTACGCACTATACGGTGAAGGCAGGAATACGTGTGAAAAGCTGTCGAGTTCATATCCTCTGCTATGAAAACAAAATGGAGCAATTCTCAGGAACCAATTTTACCTCATGCTGAATCATTTGGAAATATTTTCTTACAAGCTGCTGAATGGTCTTTTGTATCCCTTTGTACCTTTTATTTCTGATTCCACTGGAAGCCAACAAGCAGGGAGCATAATCTATTTACTTATTTATTTTTTAAGCTTAAAAAAATGGGTTTCTTCTTGACAGAGGGATGAAATTTCATACTGACTCTTATTGAAAGCAGTTCACATAACCCAGGCCTTTCCTCTTCCTACTTGCATCTCTCTACCCACCACCTCCCCATCGTTTGCTCATTTAAGCACTGAACTGGTGTAATAAATCAGACCCTCCAGAGATCCAGAACCCAGTTGTACTGTATTACATGAGGGCAACTCCACCAAGGCTTATGAAATAGCATGAGGCTAGCAGAGACTCGAGTAGGCTTTGCAGTATTGACTTAAACTCAAATTGGGGGGGGGGAAAAAAAAAAGGCTTGAATAGGGTTTCTTTTTGCATTGCTAATAAAATGTTTTCTTGGCAGCTGTGACCCAAAGCTGGCAGATGCACTGAAAACAGAAACCCTTCCTTTTACTGGTATTGCCCCTTCTCTTCTGAGCACTGCCAAGAATTACAAGTCGCTCCTCAAGGAGAGCTCCCCTCACCAGGTACCGGCTCCCTCCTCAAAGACCAACACCCTCCTCATCAAAAGGAGGCGGCAGCCTCACCTGGTTCCCACCTGCCTCTTCTAACACATAGGCCCAGCAGTTACCTACATTTTTGCTACTGCACATCTTGCTGAAGTGAGTCTAGTCAGCACGAAGCAGCCGATTCCATCCTATACCTAAAACTAGTCAGGACTATAACCAGGCGTCCGCGGTGCAGAGTACAGCCAGGCTCACTTGAACAAGCTTGCAGACGGCTCTAGCACAACCTCTCAGCACTGGCAACTAGGGAAACACTGAGTTTCCAGCTCCACGTGAAGTGATCTCCATCTGAAATACTTCAAGGAGAAAGACTCCTCTGCTCATTCTATTTGCCTTGTACTCACAAGAGCAGAATGAAGAAGCCTTACTTTCTGACTCCCCTAGTTCAGACCTCGCTTGGTTAATTATCGCAACGCATATTAATTTATCTGCCTAGGACTGCTTCCTCAGGTGGCAGGAAAAGGGTATTTGAATAATAATAACTGAATTGAAAAAAAAATCAGCAGAAGTTTGAAAGGGTGGGTGTTTGAAATATGATTTAAGCCTCAGTAAAGCTTTACAGAAGTTCAGGTCAACCTGAAAGCATGATAAGCTAAGTTATCCACTTTGCTGGAATAACAGAAGTGTATGGAGCACACTAGTTTTACTAAGAAGGAAACTTAGTACCTTCTGAAGTTTTGTTTTGTTTTTAAATAACAGTTTTTTTGCAATGATTTTTTTTTGTTATGTTGTCATCTGTATTCATCATCCACTATATATATTTCTGCAATTCATCTTCTTAAAATGCTATTTTGTCAGATAGCACAACATTATTTCTAAGGGGATACAAGTGAGGACACCCATAAGGACCAGCTTTAAGTGGCCTCTGGGCTCCCACAGGACATAAAAGGGAATCCTGAGCAATTTGAAAGAAATCTTGAAATTCTGCAGGAGCAAGTCCTGAAAGGAAAATGTGTCTGACAATTTGAGGAGCTTCTGTGAGTTTCCCACAATGTAGCATCAGCCATCAGACTTCAGTGAACTCATCAGGCCCCCAGATGAACTACTACTGCAGTACTATATTCTTACAGTCTTTCTACAAGCATCAGAGGCAATATAAGTAAATAAACTACAGAAGCAGAGAAACTCTTTTAAATTAGTATTCCTTGAAGATCAAGGAGAAAAAACACTGGCACAGAGGGATCATTGTCTATTGTACCTTACCCTTACAAAAATTTTATTGGAAAAACACAGATGTTCAAGGGAAAGTTAAAAGCAAAAAAGAGGCTCAAGGACTGTTTTATTTGGATTGATATTTCTGGTATTCTCATGTCAAGACTCTCCTCAGTATCCGGAAACTTTCTGAAATTAATAGAGTGACCTAACACCTTCTGCAATACTAAAGTCCTCTTCATCTAAAAAGAGCAGGGCTCTACTCACCTTTATTTTTTATTTTTTTTTTCTCCCTTCTCTTTTCTCTCCTCTCTGTTTTTGCCCAAGAGAAACTAAATATCTAGACTTTCAATCACATTGAGATCCTTACATCTCAACCTCAGAATGATTGGTACTTTTTTTTAAAAAAAAAATTATTACCCTAAATGCAATTTCAGAATTGCTGAAAAATTTTGGACTTACAGTGCAGAAAATTAATTTCTTGTATTTATTCAAGTAACAAGGGTAACAAACACCACATGATACATCATGATCCACTTCTGGCAGGGCAGCACATTCTCTAGGCACAAAGGAAAGAGGGCTGGCCAGGCTGCTCGGCGCACTGCCATCAACAACCAGCTGTGAAATGGGGGAACTTCAGGAGATGGGAAGGTCTAAATGAGGCACTGGGCAAATGTTTCTGCGCACAGAACCTCAAGAACATTAGTTCATTGTGTCAGCTGAACAAATTACTTATTTTCTTTTCTTTTCCCATCTGTAGACAAAAACATTCATTCGCCTCCTCAGGGGGAGAGGGAGGAAATATTGGTTGCCTTCAATATTTAAATCATAAGTTCATAAAAGGTAATTAATACTGTGAATATAGACAGTGCAGAGCAAAATGACACCATAATTTCTATAAAGATTCTTAATTATTGTTGCAATACAAGTTCATTTTTCTAAAGTAGTAACAGGATAAACTGAGAAATTCAATTAACATAAGTGATTAAATTTACATGAAAATAGTTTTTTAAGAAAAAATTGTTCTTCAAGAAAAAGTATATTGTCATAATTTCAATTTGCAATGGTAACTTTTAACATCCATGACAAATAATAGTAATTAAAAATAATTTTCATTTAATGAAGTATACAAACCAAAGGAAAAGGAGTGAAGACTTAATTTGTTTAAAGATCTACTTACAATTTTAATGAAGACATGCTGGATTGCTGTAAGTCCAGGTTATTTTTCAACATAAAGATTAAAACAGATGAAGCACAGTATACCCAATGAGGGATCAGTATACCTACAAGAAAATACAGTGATTTTTAAAGACCAGTGTTTTCTTCCGGATTTTCCTGCTTAGGTAATTTTTCACACTAAGCTTAGTTGTTAATGCAGAACAAGTAATAGCCCTTACATTACTTTGGAATCTGTCTACCACATTTCCAAAGAAGGAATTTTTTTTTGCAGCCTGTAATGAATAATTTCTTTGTATTTATCAATAAAAATAGCAATTTGTAAATGCCTATTTGCCAAGCTACCTTTAAAAATATGGTATTTTCTTCATATCACATTAATCCAAGCCTTAAATTATTTTGCAAATAATTTCTACATCTGTTGTTGACATCAAACGTGAAAACTTTTCACAGTGGCACAACAGCAGAAAAAGCCCATACAGTATAGTGGTTTTTCTAAACATTTGCTTTAGATTATGTGTCTATGCTTTATTTTGCTTTAGTATCCCACCTAGTTCTCTGTAGATGTTAGTTTAATGCTTCAATTCCTTTTTGGACAGAGTAACACACTTGGTGATCACCTCCATAATTTTAAACACGTTTCTCCTCTTTGGCGTAAGTAAGTTACATTGGCACGCATTTAAGGACAAACTCCCCAGTCACTCATCTTGCCCAGCAAAAGGCTTTTACCTTGCTCTTAGATTAATGCAGGTCAAATGACCCTCCAAGCAAAGAAGCTCGGCCCAAAGAGCAAGCAGCTTTATAGTGAAGATCGACTTCCCCAGGCAGTGCCCATGCAGCTGGTTCAAGCCATCCTGGCACAGCAACCGTCAGGCCAAGCTCTCCAAAAGGCAGAGCAAACAAATGCTGGATTGCTTAAATATACCAAAAGTTCCTTATTTTCTTGTGTGCCAATCTGGATAACAGCCCCTGCTACAAGTGTACTACCACTCAGTGAAGAAAATTTCATGCCAGGTGCCTGCCTCTTGAAGAAAATGCTTATTTTTTGTACTATTGATGTAGCCGTCTTCTGAAAATATAAGTAATCAGTTTAATCTTTCCCCAGTCCATATCACTTGGTAAATATTAACTTAGGCATTTTATAATTTGTTTAAGTTACAATGCTCTTGATGACTTTTCTCAATGCTCAAAGAAATATGATACACTTTAATCTTTCAAGAGTATTTACTTCTCTCATAGTACTTTTTCTAACTGTAAACTAGGCCACAACTTCTTCTGCCTCAAATAATTAACTCTTACATAGTTATTTTTTCCAAATAAGGGAGAAAGGGTTCCAGGATATCTTGCCAAGAAATAATGGTATGGTAATGGTATGGTTTGAACAGCAGCAGAATGGCAATATTGAACTTAGGTAAACTCAAATTAGCAATATCTCAATATATATGGTGTGGGCTTCTTCCCTTGGTAAGTCTGGTTTACAACCTAAAATGAAGTAGACCAAGCATTACTACTATAAATGAAGCATTAAAAAGAATTACCCATGGGAATGATTA
Organism: Tinamus guttatus; assembly: GCF_059628265.1. Taxonomy (NCBI): domain Eukaryota; kingdom Metazoa; phylum Chordata; class Aves; order Tinamiformes; family Tinamidae; genus Tinamus; species Tinamus guttatus. The sequence goes on along the minus strand of NW_028288822.1, from coordinate 3,725,939 downwards.
GCTACTTTTTCAGCAAGTAATCTTGTGTATCTGTCCACAATTCCTTGCAATTGTGCCAGCTATCACTATCTGCATTTTAGACAACGCTGCTTGGAAACAGATGCAGGAAATGAACTTATCTGAGACCACTGAAAACTCCACTTAATATTAGACTGATGTGTTTTTGAGGCGCCATAATATTATATGTAAAAAAAAGTGTGCAAATGGAATTTTCTCAAGGCTCAGAAGTATCAGATTCAGTCTCTTCATAAATGTATGCTTTTCATTAATATTTGGGGGAAATTCTTGGTGCTATTTCAACAAAAATATAATTTTATTATTATCATATGAACCTTTCACCATGACAAACAGATTAGATGTAGGATAAATACGAAAAAAAAGAAAAGATCATCATTAAAGTGCTGTATGTATCACTGATGTCGGGCAAGTTGATCATGCCTCACTTAAGTTAATGGCCTCTGACAATAATTGTGTGTATATGATGAAACATCTTTGATTTCTCATCAGCAACTAGAAAGATTAAACTAAAGTTTAAAAGAAAGATCAAGCTAAACACTGAAATCATGTAAGTATAACAAAACAAAAACACACCGTTTCCATCCCTTATTTCATTAACATTTCTCTATCATTATTATGAATATTCTTTTGCAAATGTCTCAGTGTCTGAATGCAATCTGGTGACTGTATTCACTGAACAGTATAAAAAAAAAGCCTATCCAACACATGTGGTACTTCAGTGCTACAACACAGGCAATATGCTGGGGGGTTAAGTCACATCTTACCCTACTTCCCTTGGAAAATTATTACACCAGCTAATAAAAACTACCTGTTATGAGGCTGTATGAACTTATAAATCTGATTATTTTAAAAGGCCTGTTCAGCTTATGCAGCTGTCTGAACACTGTCTGTATTTGCTATTCACATTATGCACATGAATTACACCTTATATTAGACAGAAGTAGCTGGTACATGTTGTTTTGTTGCACACCTCCACAACTACTGAAAAAAAAGAAAGTTCTGATTTAAGATAATATTCTGCCTGGGTTCAGGGTATCCAAGAATCTTCACCTGAACCCAAAATATTCAACTATTGAATATTTTATCGTGAATTGACTATTCACTATAGGACACTGAGTTATACAAATTATTGTGAGTCACAAATCTGCCGAAATCATAATAAATTTCATTTATATGTATTATAAAAACCATTCAGGGTTTTGTGGAAAAAATGACTTACCCTGTAAAAAAAAAAATCTGTAAAGTGCAAACTTTTTGTGAATCATACTTGCCAGCTACATTAAATCCTGCCAATGACGCTAGTTTAACCACAAAAGATAAACTGTTGAATGTTGATCTCTTATCAAAACTCAATCAGAAAAAGTTCATTAATGGAGAAACGAGAACTTGCAGATTTTCTGGTATATTATTTTTTCTTTTTTCTTCCAAAAAACACACAGCTTGAGTGGTAATCCATGTAGAAAAGGTTTCAGAAAATACACTTTTGCAGCAAATCAGCATGTCTCTTAGATGCCTAATGCTGTTTCCTGATGCTGTTTCCCCTTGTGCTGTGTAAATATTGCTTGTGGTCAGGGACCCAAAACTAGAAAGAATCTCTTGCTGTCTTCTATCAGAAGTGGCCACTTCACAAATTCCTTGCATACATATATTCATGGCTATTTAGGAATATACTTAGATAGCATGATAACAGAGACATTACTCCTATCTAAGGAAGAATGGCAATAATGTCAAATTCATCCAGAATCAAACTGGGGTGGGTAAACTTCAAAAGCATATTTTAGTGAAGCTACTATCTTCCTGGAATCTTTCCTGAAAGATTTGCTAATGCTTGCTTTGCTAAACAGGACCACTGATACAACTGTATCAGTAGGGAACTTTTTGTGAGTTGTATTATATATTATTTTATATATTATTAGTCCAATCTCGGGTGGCTGCTTCGGTGCTCCTAAAGCCTTACTTCTCAGCACTAACAAGCATCAACAGTCAGTTACTGCTGCTGGAATTTAGCTGCAAAAATCACAGTACAAGGATGAAAGACCTTGAATTACAAACTGTCTGCCCTAATTTCCAGTACTGAGGTCCACAAAAAGCAGAACTCCAGATGTCTTAAATTTTGAAAGATAAATTTAGTTTTGGCTTGAAACCAAAACTTTAAACCAAAAATTGAAAATTTCTCGTGATGTGAGATTTGAAGAAAAACCTATTTGAGTTTGAAAAACTCTCCGCTGTTATCAACCAGGCAGTTAATGATGATAATAATGACAGTTAATCATTATGAAGTGGGACACAAGACTGTGCCTTTCATGGAACAACTCTGTCCATATTGAAACAGCTTTGTCCATATTATGGACTACCAAAATTATTCAGATCTTTTGCGGTTTTCTATCTCTGAATCTGGACAAACAAGTATGAAAGTTAAGAAAAGGAAAAAATCCATCCAGTACTGATACTGTATATTCCTTTTTGTCTTCACCTTCATTTTACTGGGCTCTTTGCCCTTTTGTTTGTATCAACCTTTTCTGCCAACTTTTTTCTTTTTCTATTTTAACACAAGATGGACACTTCAAACCCCACTGAACCGTAGCAGCTGCAGGTGGAATGGCACTTATCCAACATGTACCATTCTGGACTGTTCCTTGTGGTACATTCTCAAATGCTACAATATGTGCAGTATATTGGAGAGTTAATTAACTCACATCATCCCCTATTTCCCTTGGAAAATTATTATGCTGCTAATAAACCTTACATTTATGAGGCTATATGAACTTATAAACCTTGCAGCATTTTACTGTGTATGCACGGCTTTCTCAGTTGTTTCAACGCTTCTCACCTTAGCCACCCTTTCTCCCCGTGAACTCATGCCACAAAATAGTAACTATGTGACTGAAAGCGTACCAGCTTTATGTGCATTTTTGACTTCTATTACTAATTAAAGGGTTTGGGGATTTTTTTCCCTCTTTATGCTAAATGGAGCTATTCTGCCAGCAGCTGAGAGCTGGAGAGTTTGGTGTTTAACATGTTCTTGACTTACTCTTTGATATTCAGGTGAACCACTTAAACACCTAGTGATTTAATTTTACTGACTGTATAACAGAAGTAACAACGATCACGTACATTAAGATGTCTTCAAATGTTCCAATGAAAATACTACATAAAGGCATGCTGTCATTATTTACTGCAAACTTTTGAAGTTTCACAAAGAAAATCACCTGGGGCTATCCTAGAATATGCAGTGAGCTAAAGTTATTTTCAGAATAAAGTCTCTCAAAAGATCTGCTGTATAGTATGACAAAATTCTTACATCTGACTATCTACAGAATGGTTTATAGTTGCAATTCTTCTTCCTATATCCCACTGGGATGGCCACTCGGTAATGGGATTCAAGCTGTTGCTTACAACCGTAAATAGAAGCTGCCATTATGCCACCAACAAAAGGTGCTCACTGTCATGATGGCCTTCATCTACATGATTTCCACCAGTTGTGCAAAGCTGACAAAGTGCAATATTTTAAAATGCCTTTGCTCTCTAGACATGCCAGAGTTCAATTTGGACTACAAAACCTGCTTGTGGTGAGGGATGCGGGAAGTGAAACAACGGCTGCCTTCAGGAACAATACAAATTTTCTTGTCACTAATAGAGTAGAAAAATCACACCATTTGTCTTTTTGCACAAATGTGTAGGTGCTATGTGAACGTCCTTAAAGCTATGCTGCCCAAAGAGAAGTCTGAGGTAATATTATTTTTTCACCAGGGAATCTATTTTGAATTACCAATTTTACAAGACATTAATAGCTAAACAATTATCAAAGAACTTTTCGCTATCAATTATGAAGACTCACTCAAGGATAAAGGATAAATAAATAAATTTTTAAAAAATCCATGAACCAAAGCATTTTGCTCACAGCTGATTGACTCAGCTTACCAACAACCTTATCTTATTTCTACCACCTAAAAGGACATGGTCAAGTATTTCAACACATTGCAAATAAAAATTTCACCCATGTCTGCAGGGACCTTACAGAATAGTGCAAAATAAAGGATCTCAGATAAGTGAGATAAAACGGGAATTGGTCCATAGTTGTCCACATCACATTATCCTTCTTCATCTAAAAATATCCAGGAAATCTGATCTAGATCGCAAGTGTCTTAAGAACAACGCGGTGCTCTAAAGCATCACCCTGTGATTACTCAAGAGATTTTCCTTGAATTGATGATGTGATCATCACATCTTGGACATCTAGTCAATAGGCATAAATTTATTGGAAAATATATTTTTGTTCCATGAATTGTTTCCTTAACTAATGTGAATGTATCTGGCACTACGCATTTTTGAAATGTGGGACTGTTTTTTGTACTACAAATAGATGAAAAAAGTGTATCCAACATGACGCAAAGCAGAACTAACATGAAATTCACTCTACCCAATACATGGATATTTCTGCGTGCTAGACACATTGATTACCAGTGAATTTTGGGGACTTAGGCTTGAAAACATCTGGAATGACAACTGAACAAGTCCAGTGGCACCACTAAAGCGATATGTAGAGCAGAGAAATACATTGGGCTATGTCATTGAGCTATGTCTTTTTCCTACCTTTTTTTCTCTTCTTTGTTTTTGAAAAATAAAGAGATTTCAGAAAACAGATACTTATAATTGTTGCCTTTTTCTATAATGAAACTAATATTGGGAAACTAAATTTTGCTTCAGTGGCTCTTGAAATCAAGTAATACTATATGCCAGTCTGTGAAAGCTACTGTCGACTGACATTAGAAGTGCACATGTCTCTGCAGCATACTCAAGCTTTTCAACCTTTGGGGGATGGCTATAATCCAGACAGAAACTTCAGAAACTACAGAAGCAACATAATATAATAACATAATAATATAACATAAGCAGGCATCATAAGGGACAAAATAGGCTGACTAGTGACAGGGAAGAAAATGGATGCCAGAAACATTCTGTGCTGCAACTGAAGCTTGCAAGGAGAAAAAATTAAAAAAAAAAAAAGCAAACAATTTTCCATGATTTTTGTAAGTAATATATGGTGATGGTTTGCATTATCTTTCTTTCTAGAAGGAATTAAAGAGATGGTTGAAAAATAGAGGACAGGAATAATGTTTCTTTTTTTCTTTTCTTTTTTTTTTTTTTTGGAGTGTAGAGATGTAGTTTTGCCCTCAGAAAAGGATATAAAAATAGAATTTCTACTGATAAAATGATTGTTTCTTCAATATGTCATACTTGTTGCCAGTAACCCATCCTGTACTGAATTTTAATTCTTAGAATTTAGGAGTCCAAGAGTATAGCACATAATTAATTCTTCTGAAAATTATTCTTCACAGATCAAATAAATATTGCTTTTGCAAATTCTCTTATCTCGTGCCCCCAAGAGTAGATCTTTTGCTATCCCTGGCATGTGATTTCTCTCTCATTTCTCTGTTGAAGGGAATCTATTTTAGGCAGTTAAGCAGAAATAGTAACAATTTACTAAACTGAGAAGTTACCTCTAGATTGCTGTTGCTTACCTAAAGCATGGGAGACCTCAGTGGCCATTCCAGACCATCTCAGCTTTAGATTGCGCCTGTAGATTGTCCCTTGAGAAAGAAGGTGTATACCTTGTACAAAAAAAGTTTAACAGTCATATTCTATTCAGCCACGCTGATCACCATACCAATCCCCCACCAGACTGAAATCCAACACATTTAGATGCACAACACAGGCCTATAATGCATACGATAAAGTCCTACCCAGAAGCAGTAGTTTGCAGTTACATTTTTGTATGGCTTATCTAACAGTGCACTGTACAGCAGTGGAATTGGAGAACTTCTGGAAACCAAGAGTTTCTGCCATCCTTCTGGCAGTTGAGGGGGCCAGCCAGCACCATTCCATACCATGCAGTCACCTGTAAAACTAAAAAATGCGAAGTAGGAAGATTTGTGTAAGCTCTAGCAGAGATCTAAAGGAGCCTCTCAGCTGCCATTAGCTGCCATTAGAGACCACCTTTTTTGTACCAGCAGAATGCAAATATGCTCAAAAAGATTTGCGCGCCCCAGAGAATTTCACTGCTGTAAGAACAGCTTATACCAGTGTAAGCCTTGCTCCTACGGAGTCCCCCAGGAATGGCCTGCCAGGGATAGACAGTGTGTGGGAAATTATGCCTGGAGCAAAGGGGCTTTAAACCAGAGCACCTTGGCTGTGCTGTAACAGGGTAATTTGGTACTTTCCCACATGATCAGCCAGCTCTCCTGGCCAGCACAAGAGATATGTAGCAGAAACATCTTTCTTTTAAAGGATTACTCCTAGCTCTGGAGAGGTCTGTAATTTTTGGCAGGCCTCACATGGGCTGCACAAAGGGAAAAGGAACCTCTTTGCTCCCTCTCCCACACTGTAGCAAAGCAAGGCCCAGTAATAATGCAGCTCTTAATAAAGAAGCACAGATGTGCCCTGTAGGCACTTAGAGACTAAAAAAAAAAAAAAAGAAAAAGAAACAAAATGTTCCTGTGTATTTCATAAAGGGTATATAACTATAATGCAACTTACTATCCTAGATATAAAATGAAATATTCTAAAAAGCATTGAATCCTTTGTGAATTTCCTCAGTGGATCGGCATGAAGCTATTTAGCCCAGATGTTTCTATAATTCTGATGCATTAGGAGATACATGGTATTGTGGCCAAGTGTTAACATACTGAACTATAATATAAAACATGTAAAGATATTGGCTTCCAAAGTTATTAGAAGTTTCCACTGTAACCACTCTGCTTCCCTATGCAGCTATATTTCCTTTAGAATACATGCTTTTAGTGCACATGAGAGAAGAACAACCAACCCCCCATCAAAACCTAATTCTGTATGATCTCCAGAAGAACATGAGGGACAACTAAAGGCTGACAAAGTCTTTCACAAATGAAAACTTCAGCTCTGAACAGCAAAATTCATACTACAAGCAAATGCCAGGCCAGCAATCCACAGCTGGATACCACATGAGCAGGTGAAAAAGTGATGGCGAGATACTCGATGACAATTTGGTATCCATAATACAGAGTGAGTCACTGCATGGTTCTCATGTGCATCTGCAATGGATTTAGGTAATTGTAGAGGTAGTTTTAGAGATATTTAAGCAGGTGCAATATCTATTGAAGAAACAGTAATGGGAATACGAAGTAGCACAGAAAAGGTAATGGCATGTGCTCAGGATGTAAGATAAAGAGCGCAAGGAAATAAACTGGCATCCTCCATAGAAGAATAACGCAATGGAATACACTGCACTGACTCGGTTCAGAAAAATATTTGTAGCTATAATTATCCAGAAGAGTTTAAAAATATCGAAGTTCATATCTACATGATTTACCTGCTAGGATGTGAACCAAGAGTTTTGTGTTGCTTCAAGACCTTGTTTACATAAAAGGACAATCATAGTTCTAAATTAATCATAATTAAATCTTACTACAGCTTTGAACTCGCAGTTGCCAAGTTGTTTTAATTTGCATACTTACTACATCTCAGGCAGAAAACCTGCATCCAGTGGTGGAATAACTTCAGCTGGTTTGATTGAATTCTGTTTTTTTTTCTTTTTGGAAACAGAAACACACTGATACTTTAGTTTGGTCTGGAGTTTCGAGTTTAGGCTGTATGCAGTGTAGTAGTGTGATCTACCATGGAACATCACATCAATTGCTGACACGCTGATTATCCTCTATAATAAAGTAGGCCTTTGAGATTTTTGCTTTGCTGCTTAGAAGATAAATGTTTGGTAACCAAATTTCCTGTATGCCATTTGCCAACTATTTTGCTTTTTTCCCTGCGGCTGTGCAACAACTTATCATTAGATTATGTTTCCCAGCATAACTCTTTCAATTCACATTTTTGGTTATTGCTTCTATTTAAAAAAAAATATTGCGGGAGTTTCAATTAGTCTACTGAGAAACCTGTATTTTAACAAATAAGTCTGAAAAGCCATAACAGGTGGCAAAATTTCTCCTCCCGTACAAGAGTCTAATCCCAAACCCTGCATTATTCACATATAATTTAAACCATTCTGTACTTTTCAAGTTGGATACAATCCTTGGTAACTGTTGAACAAAAGCTGATGACATCTATAACCACTAGATAGCTCTCTTCTCTTTAACAACAAAAGAATTATAATGCACTTACGAATAAAGTCAAATATTCGGCATGCAGCAGATAGCTCTACTCTGTTTCTACATTCCTACTCTGTAACTTAAAATCTTTGTCCCATGTCATCTTTATTATTTGTCAGATCAAAGGTTAAAGAAAGGCAACAAGCGTTGCACATTATTTTATGTCATGACAATTTGAAAAACAAACATGATAATGAAAGTAAGCATAGTCTTAAACTATTTCTTTAATTAAAAAATGCTATTGAATAGCCATTAGTGTCGTGTTTATTTGTGAACTCAAAACTCCCAGACAGTTAATGACCTGGATATCATAATAATTATTTCTCTTATCTACTGGGTGCTTCAAATAACTCTGAAATGGATTTTAGAAGTTGTGACAAAAACAGAATATAAAATCATTAGGAATGAAACACATATTATCTGCGGATTTACTCGCTTCTTTCCTGATCTCTTGTTTTATAGTCTTTATTAAAGAAGTCTGTAAATTACTGTTTCCTAAACACAAAAGCTCCATAGGAAAGAATGCCCAAAGTCATGGCCTGAGGCCACACAACTTGAGTTCTGTTGAGAACTAAGCGTGCAGAAAACACAGGAAAACTACTCATCCTGCAAAGGCTACCTAATATGAGGTCTTGAAATTCTGGCCATTTTCTTAAATGTGAGTAGTTCCTGTTCTTGAAAATTAGCTGAAATGTGCTTTGGGAATGAGATTGATTCAATTCCCACAGTTTATCTATGGATAACAAATGCCGTGATCCAATACCTGATTATTTCATGTAGAAATGTCATATATTTTTTGAATCCTCAGTTCCAAAGAAAATCCAGACGAGTGAAATGCCAATTGAAATCACAATTGCTGAAGTATCTCAATTCTCTTTCTTCATACAAATAATAGACTACAAAGACCTTTTCAGAAATTGTCACTTCTGTTATCCAGTTCTGCACTTCATTTTGCAGAGTTATTCCTTTCCCATATAATTCTCACTAGTGCTCACCTAGCACCCAAATGGTCAAAAGAATCCAGATTGTTTAAATAGCTTTAGTTTCTTCTAGAATCCAATTGTTCTTGCAAAAAAGCATTTTCCTCACACATAGGCCAAACTTTTCTCTTCTAGTTTTATATGTGAAACACTAAGCCTAAAGAAAGAGGTTATTATTTCTGATTTCATGTAGTGACAGACAAAGGTATAGCAAAATAACTGCACAGAACAACTCCAACAGCTAAACTGAGAGAAGTTAATTCACTGATATTTCAAGAATACACATCTTGAAAGTATTGGAATGATCACAAGCAGACTCTACTAATGGGTATGCACATGTACCAAAACTTATTTTCTCTCATAAGAAAGGTAAGAAAATTTAATATAACCCAAAAAATACTTACATATGAGGCCAATATCATCTGTAGGCACTAAAGCTCCTGTCTTCATGATAAGCAGGCCTGTAGATTGATAAGTACATAATGGATCATCTTTCTTTTCATTTTCATTTAAAAATCACATATCTCTAGATTTTAGACATTGTTTCTTGAAATAAAATTCACTTAGACTTTACTTGGGTCCTAAGAGTACAAATTTACTCCTGAGGTATTCTACAATACTTCTTGCTTTGTTCATAAAAATGAAATGCAGAAATGATAGCATTGACTTTTGTCAATGCTCCCCAATGCATACATGCAGGAGAGTGCCACTTGTCTTATTAAAAAAAAAAAAAAAAAAGAGAGAGAGAGAGAGAAAAAGAGAAAAAAAAATCAGGGGGAATAACTGCAGTCACCCACCCACAGTGCCCTCATACTGGTTTTGGTACAGTTGATCCTGTCTTCAGGGGGTTAGCTGTAGTCTGTTTAAATCATTTTTTAGAACTTATTTAACAATATCTGACTTGCTTGTACCCATCAGATTCCACTGTAGATATTTTCCTATAAACTACTGATCTATTTTTGTATTTTTGTCAGTCTCAAAACTTTCATAGTACCATTTTCATCTTCAGCAAGGCAAAAGGAGCTTTCATTATATGTATTTATACCAGCAGCAGCCATTTTTAGAAGCATCAGGATACATTTTTATGGATTAGCTGCAATATTAGATCAGATCCGGGATGTTTAAAGTTCAAAAATCTTATACCTCTGTGCTGCTCCAATACATTGTTGCGGTTATTTCTCCCAAATGCTATTAGGGATCTGGGTTATAAAATATTCTGATTAAAAGTGGGAATATATGTCAGAGACACTACATCTAGTCAGTTTTATTTCTTCAGATATACCAACAGAGAAGGTTGATTTGATATAGTAGTCTCTTCTCATTACAAATCCATGCTTGTCACAGAGGTTTCTTACAGTGAAAGATGTACTTGGATAACAATACAGCCAGACACTACGTTATAATTTTTCAGGTTTGACATGTCTTCATTTCCTCTTTCTTGCCGCTGCCCTCTCGGGGATTTTGCAGATCCAGTAGGAGATTGCTCACCTGGAATATAAAATCCAGGCCTGATCGTTCTTCCATTAGAGTTCTTCTTCATATCCTTATTACATGCTAGCTACTGTGTCAGTCTTTGTCCTGGCTTTCCAAGATGCTGTTCTTGCCTCCCCCAAAACTTAGAGTGCAACAAACAGAAGTTGCCTTTCTTGCTCAGCATCTGATCATATCTCTTCCCCCTTCGAACAGGCTTAGCAGATGCTCATCTGCTGTCACATAAAAATCTGCCCACTTCAAAACCTGACACAGCTCTTTCCCCCTTTATTATCTACATTGTCAAGCTTTGCGCTGCCCTGCCCCTTCCAATCCATCTCTGAGTCTATTCTTGTCTATCTGTGTCAAATTGTCCGCTCCATGTCTCACTCCATGTGTCTTTTCCCACACAGAACTCATGCAAGACTCTGCCATATGACTAGCAGGGACTAAAATGGGTGTGTAATGCATATGTGTGTATGCAAGCCTATTAATTTTGGTCTCACAAACTGTATGACTATATTTGACTATGTAAAGCCTTTAGTAGTTATTTTCGTGAAAAGTGAAGGTCTCACCAAGGGCAAATTTCATATCGATTCTAAACAATGTAAACAAGAAGGAGCCAGGGAACTGAAGAGTTTGACAATCATCTGTCAACTGTCTAACTGTCTGCATTAAACTAATAGTACAGACTAGATGACCACTCAAAAATCTCTTAACCCTGACCTCATTCTCCTTAGAAAAATCTGTCCCTGTTTTGGGGTGTAAGAGAAGTTAGGTAACTATGAGTAGAAAAATAAAAATCAGAGTATCTAGATAAGTTTATAGACACACTGACTGATATCTATCTCTCTGCAAAGGGCAAAAACTTGTTCAAGCTAATGTAAGGGCACACACCTATCTTCAAAAGTTTGAGTGGGATTTTATACAGAACCTGTAAAGAACTCAGCAGCCACATGAAAGAGAGAGATTAAGGTCTTCACCCAGTTCTACACACCCTTGGAAGCTCACTTGGTGAAATTTGCCATCTGAGAATGTGAAAAAGGTCACATTTACAAAAGGAAGTGGAAGATCTTACCATATACTTGCTCTACCAGTGTCTTGCATAAAAACTCCCCTTCTCTAGATTGCCAGGCTCTATAGGCCTCATGGCTTAATGAAAAATTTGTGGTGAGTTAAACTAGACTCCAGTGTTACATATCTGGGCAGCATTACACAGTACAATCAAGGTTGAATGCAGCACAGTGTCACATCAAACGACAGAGGTAAATCTCCACGTTATATGGATTGAGGTAAGAAAAAAAAACTTCCGCCGCCTCAGTTCTGTATAATTCTGCCAATTTTCTGTCTTTTTGCCAATATTTAGTATGTGGGCTTAAGGAACTGAGGAGAACCTGCAGAGTTCTGCAGGGACAGTGAAGCTCCTCATGCCATAAGGGGACAGCAGGTATAGAGGCTAAGATATCTTTAACCTTACCAGGCTACGTCCAGAATTGGGAAAACACTCTGAACTTCCCTTCATGGATTTCTCAGTTCCCCTGGTGAGCCACTGTATTCAAGAAGATTTCTGCTATATCCAGTAAAAGGCCTCAGGCTCTGTACTGACCTAGCAGCGCAGGGACTTAAGACTTGTCTGGCCTTGTCCTGGCCTGAACCTGTTTTAGCCATGATGTCACTTTACCACTAGGCCATTGCTTAAGGCCTCACTTCTTTTCACCTAGCCCTGGGAAAATCATGCATGGGAAAGGACCGACACACATGGGTAGTCACTGCCTAACAAGCAGTAGGCCGATGTGTTCTCAGGATGTGACAAGTCATTGTAAACCCAAACTTCTTTCAGAGGAAGACTGAAGCTTTTGCCCTGAGGACCCAGAGAGACCTCGAAAGGGTGAACATAACACCAGAGAACAGTGGTAGAAAATTGGCTTTCTTCTATAATTTTACCATACCATTAATGAGACTTTTCTGTATTAATTAAATATACTTGAATTAAATATACTTACTATAGTAATAACTAGAATGACAATAAGTTTTTGGATCAAGAACTTATGCTGGCTTTTGTGAATAACAGTATTTTGAGTCTTACAGCCGTTTCTTAAGAAAACAGGTAGGTCAAAATACACACATTCATTCATAGTTAAATATCTAAAATAATATCTAAATATTTAAATATTTAAATATCTAAAAGGTTAATTTCTGTGATGCATCTCTCCTTTTCTCATTCAATATCTTCTGCCAAACAAACTTCAGTGACTCATATCACTAAGTTTTACAACATTTTCAGGACAGCTGTGGTTGACATACGAATTTCTCATCACATCATAGGAGGTGTAAGAAAGCTCATTTGCCATAATTTGTCATCTAAGAATGTGAAAATAGGTGAAGTTAATAAAAGAAAGTGTGAGATTCTTATCACGTGTTTTGTCAGCCAATGACTTGTATGAAATCTCTATAAATGCAATGTGAGTATATCCAGATATAGACTATGGGGCAACAGAACTTCAGCTATCAATTATTTAAGGAAAGTCTGCCTCGAGACAGTCATGCCAAGCACCTGAATCCACTTTAATGGTGGAAGTGGACACATATGCTTGGGGACTTCAAATCCTTTATGAGTAACACTCACTTATGATATATGAACAGAGAACAAACTTTAAGAAAGATTGTAGTAAGAAGGTGGTGTTTAAAGGAGCATACAGTTTAACCATCATTACTTAGCATGGCTGTGTTGTGGCTGTTATCATTTAGCAAAGCTTAAAATTTACATTTTGATTTGTTGTTGCACAGATGAAAAGTCAGGACTTTCAAATGATCTGTCATAAACAAACACTTCCATATCACAGTTGCTTACTTTAATAGTACTTACACTAGAAGGCTCAATGAAAAATGTAAGTGAATAATGCTGCATGTGAAAAAATACTCCTTTTAACAAAGTGATTAACTAGAAAGTCTCCACCACCATTTCCTGGAATCATTCCCAGGAAAATCTCTTGTGTTCTGCTGTTCTTCATCCTAGATAAATAAACAAACACAAAACATTACTCAAATACGGAGAAAGTTGTTTTCAACAACTGATAGGAAGCATTTTGATAATACTGTGCTTGGTGTAAAAATAAACATATCTCAACATTTACATAGAAGACACCATTTCTTGTGTTATATTACTCTTAAAGTACTTCAAAGTCCCCTGTTTATTTTTCAAGCCCATCAAAAAACATAATACTTCAAAGACTTTAAATTCATTTGTATTACTTTTTCCTTTATCAAAATACACTACCTTATACCTTGAATTTTATGGCAGAAAAGAATTCTGTTTTGAGTAAATGGAGTTTGAAAACATTCAAGTCAACTCACACTTCTTTGATTAGACAGGATCTAAGTCCTCTGAGTTTCTTTTTCATGGAATATTATACAAGTTACCTGGAAGAAAACAATGCATTTACATTTGCTCTGAAAGGCAATCAAAATCAGCCAAAGCAATGAATAACTGGGGAGAAAAATATTAGACCAAAGGAAGCATCATGCATACACTAAAACTATAATTAAAAATAAATAAATAAAGTAGGCAAAAGCTGCAATAGATGGAACAAGAAAAAAGGGATTTCATAGAAGTGAAAGAGGAAAGACTAGAGAAAAGAGGAAAAATTTAAAGTGAGTGCTTAGAAGCAAAGAAAGAGGTCTGGCAATCCGCAAGCAAAATGCCTGGCAGGAGAAAAGCAGAAAGTTTGGCAGAAGAACTTGAAAGAAATGCCCCAGAGGGAATGAGCTGGGAGAAGGGGAAGGGAGGGGAAGAGCGAAAGGGATGAATTTTAGTCGTGCCTAACCACACACTAAAAACCTTCCCAGCCACATGTGCTGTGATGGCTAGCATGCAATGCAGATAAATATAACTCCTTTAAATTTGTCCAGGCAACATTTGGTTTGTGGGATGAAAACATTTGCAGTTCTTCTAGAAGAATCTAAACTGAGTTAGAATATGAGGGTTTTATTATGATTATGTCCCTAATTTTAGAGTTGTAACAATGGTCTAGGCCTGCCTGATGGTCCTGCTCTTATTCCAGTACAATTATCACTGCCCTTTTTTACCGCTTCCTGCCCTTCTATTCATCACTATCATGACCAGAGTAGCCAGATGCAGGCTCCCTGCTATGTAATTAACTCATTCCATGTTCTGGACTGTCAGATGCTTTCTTACATAAAATGACAGAGTTATGCTAAATACTCAGTTATGCTAAAATGCACAACAGCAAATTTCTCTGCAATGGGGTCTCAGAAGATAAAACTGCAAAAGATACTATAATATTATAAGATGAGGTCCCTTTCTTTAAAAAAATGCCAATCCCGAACAACGTAAAATGCATGTATGCAGAAGCAAGCTAAATTATCAGCGATTAATCTTTGGGATTCTACTACTTAGCTCTATGTGCCCCTCCATAGGTATATTGAAACACCAAAGATGAAAGAGCTATAGAGGTAGTTGATCTTTCCCCAAACACAGATGTGAGGACTGCTTCTACTGTTGTGCTTCAATCCTCCTCCCGCTGTTCCACTTCTGTTACTAGTAATGTGCTCAGTGCATCCTCAGCTTGAAATGTACTTTTCCTGCTCCGCCTGCAAAGTTTCATGGATTAGCCTGGTAACTTCTTGAGAAGCATTCTCCACTCGTATTGGACTATGATGTGTTGTGTTGCATGGATGCTTTTGGAGGATTTTATTGATAACAGTACTTTTTCCTCATGTGCAGTTGAGTAGCCATTCTTTCTGCAATCTTAGAATATGTTGCTTTTCTTAACCACAGCATTATGGAGGAAATTACATCTGCCTCTATGTTTACAGTTTGCTGAGGCTCATAAAAACATAGATGCATTATGAACGGAACATTCCTGTAACTGTACGAGGATTTGTTTGCTTCCTGGCTCCTCTTCAGCACTCAATGGTTAACAGGACCAGGCTGCCTGCAGTGAACACAGGAGATATTAACGGAACTCTTGGCCACGTACCACAAGCCCAATCTGATTCTAGAAATGTGCTGCATTTTGTAGGAGAGTGGGGAAGAAATACTACACTGAAGTCTTATTTGGCTCCTTTTAGTAAAGCTGACAAGCTGTTGTAGGCTGAGTGAATGGAGGCTGAATAAGTTGGCAAGAAAAGAGCACTGTTCTTCGAGCTTGATTCTGTCGCCAGGTCTGATGGGTAGCAAAACACACTGCATAGCCTCTAAGTCAGAATAAAACCCATAAAATGAAAAAAAAAATACACCATGTAGTCATCAAATCTATTCATACATTCAGGACTGGCTGCATAATCAAAGGAAAATTACTTCATTGGGCACAAAGCCCAGTAATGGGCTGGAAAGAGTGAGACTTCTATTTCTTGGATTTAATTGTAGGCAACAAGGATGATGCCTCTACTCCACAAAGCTCATGTTCTTTGAGCAGTTGATTATGACCTTTTTGTTTATCACAGTCCTGTAAATGTAACAACACAAAGCAAATCCAGAAAACAAATAATCCCAGCATCATGGAAAAACTGCACGTTTAAGGAGGAAAAATTTTCCTGATTTTAAACATAATTAATGTTTTGCATTTGCAGATTTTTTTTTCCAGACCACAATGTCTGCACAAGTTCAAGATAGATCAGAATTTTAACCTATATATCCTATCACTTTATGAATATTGCTCAACTTTTATTAGAATGTCTTAGGTCAAATTTGAATTCTTGGCTGAGGCAATATCATAAAGCAGACGTACTCCTTATGAATGCCTACTGTGCCCACTTAGCTTTCCCTTAGAAGAAAAAAGGCACACAGGCAGAGGAGATGCCAAGTTTCCCCAGTTTGTCCCAGCAGATCCTAGCAGTTTCCCCAGTCTGGATAATGAGAGGACAAGCTCCACACTGGACAAATGTACCACAGAGAACACCTACCCCAGAGCATAAATGAGGCCAAAACAACAGTTTTCTGTAACAGTACTTGAAAGTACAGAATGCTAGAAGATGACCTCAAACAGTCCACTAAGTCCATCACCAAGCACTGAGGCGGGACAAAAATACTGCCCAAAATCCTGGTCAATACTTGCCTAGCTTGATTTTAATAATCTCCAAAGAAAGAGCACCCAGGGCCACCTTACGTAGTTGTGTGTTTCAGGATATCAGCTCTTCCTGACATCAAAATATCTTTGCGCCACAATGTTCCCAACTACTTCATGTTTGGGGATGGGCAGAATCATTTAGCACCTTCCTTTTTACAGGCAACATTTCAAAACAGAAAAGCTGTACTTACTCTTCTACAAAAAAAATCAAAATCCTCCTATCTTCTAAAGCTCATACTGCCTTGACACTCTCCTCTGAACTTGTTTATCTTGAATGTTTTTAAACACCAAACCTAAGCTTTTACACTACAGACGACATTTACACAGTTTAACAGTCTATCTATTAACACACTCCACAGTGAAATCTACTGTTTTTGCAACAGCATCACACTGTTCACTCATTTTTGTGACCCATTAAATCTCCATTTTGATACTTTTCCACAGCATCATTCCCTGCACAGACAGCCCTTATTTTACACTTTTATGTTAGGTTTCTCCTTCAGCACCATTGTAACTTATACTTGTGCTTTGTATTTCATGTATTTATTTAACACCATTTCACCAACTTATCTAAAGTCTACAGTTTCATACTCTGAGTTGTTCCAAACCCCTCGTCCTATCTTGATTTTCTCCACAAATGTTTTATATCAGCCTTTTTCACTGGCCATGCTCCAAGTAATTACTGGAAATATTCAAGAGAAGTAGATTCAAAAACACCCTTAGATCCCCACCTGTGATGCCATTTCAGTTGATATCTACCAATTCACAACTGTTCTTTGGGCATATTTTCTCACTTGGTTGTGCATTCTTTATGGTTTAGAAGATGACACATTCCTATTCTGCTAGTAAGACCATTAAAGGAGAAAGATGTCAAAGTTCTTAGCAAAGTTAGAGCAATTTGACCCAGTTTATATAAGATATCGACATCACAGTTGTATGCTCTTGTTGCCAAGGTGTATTCAGTTAGCCCTTAATAAAATTTTACAGGTATCTAAGTAGGTACATCTAGTACAGGCCCAGAGGCAACACACTGGGCCACCCTGTATGTAGGACTTTGATGTACAAAAAGCCAAAGACCTAAATATAACTAGGGTGACATTCATATTCCCTAAATAGGAAATTCTGAACAGCAATACAAAGCAGTTACTTCTTCAATGACTAGAGTTCCCCAGCTGCTCCTTTTTCTTTCCCCTTAACACTAGTTCCTTTCTTTGTCTCAAATCTCCCCAGACTGTGCCAGCTGTCTATCAGTTCTTGGGGACAATCATTAAGTTCTCACAGAGACAGCTTCAGTTAATCTTCCGTGTACCCTACATTTCACTGAACTCCTGACAGATTCTGAAATTGGCTACCCATTCTTCAATGCGTTTTTCAATATTTTCATTTGTATTCTTAAGTCTTCGTTCTTAAAAGATGGTTAAGGATTGTATTTATTCTCAGTGTGCCAGATGAACTAAAATGAATGTCCACAACATGTAACAGTTCTTAAAAAGTAAAACTCAATCCTGGGACCAAAACAAAACGTACAAAAAAAAAATCTCCTCGTTGTCTCTTAATGAGAAACACTGATTATTTTTTATGTATCATTGGACAGTCTTCATCTTAATTAATTCTACATGGCGAAGTTAAATTATTCTAGTTGATGAAGATCATTCTAACTCCAAAATACAGTTATTAAATGAAATTAAAGCGTGGAGCTAAGCAGATAAATGAGCACATGTTACTAGTCAAACATACAAACCCTAACAATGAGATAATGACAGGTATGGTGACAGATACAAAGCACTACTATTTAAAGCTAGTAGAACGCTTTCCTAAAGGTAAAGAGCAATGAAGGTGCAAATCCCTAAAATCTTCAGAAAGAACATCCTTTGCTTTTTGAATTGTGTTTGCTTATATCTCAAAAATAAACATCTCTCTCTATGGAAAACTAAGATGATAACAATAGTAGTTTGGAAGGTTGTATAGTAGTTGGAAGGCAAGATTCACAGGGCTAAAACCATGGCTCATTGTTACATATTGAGTGCAGTTTTCTACTTATGACCAGTACATTTCCCAAGTTCCAGTATATACATCCAGCAAGCTATTTTCAAAAATACAGAAATCTGAATTAATTACTGTTTTCCACTGACATCTGCTAACTCAAGATATATTTGCTAGATCCTGAATCAAGACAATCCTCATGCATGCATGAGAAAAGCAATATGCAGGTAAGCAGCCCCAGCAAAACCTTCATTTTGGTGGCATGAAAATTTCTGATTTGGGCTTCAAAAGCTGTTTTTTGCTCAATGACAAGTGAGATGATTAAAACCAGAACTATTTGCTTTCTTCCTTTGCATAGATTGCTTGGTTCTTTTGTCTCTTGACAAAGTATTTATAATTTTTCCTGGCAAAACTCTGACAAAACAAATGGCTGAAGATTTACCAGTTCAAAACTGGTAAGGATGCAGGCACACGTAAACAATAACTTTGCTCTTATTGCAGCAAAGGAGATTTCTGGCCATAGTGCAGATACTTTTTGCAGGTCTGAGAAGACAGGAAGATACCTACAAGGCCTGTTCTTGGCCTTGAAGTATGAGTTTTGGACAGTAGGACAGGAAGAACGGCAGACATGTATAGCTCCCTAGTTTCTCTAATCACTCTTAAATGACTGGGTTTCACTGTTCTGGCGTATGCCAGAGCCTGCAGGGTTTTAGGAGATTGTACACAAATTCCTTCAGAGCTCAAGAAACCTTGCCTGCCCTAGATGCCTACCTAGTAGGTTCCCCCAGTGGCTGGGACAGTTATACAGTCTCTATAGGTAGCCCACTGGAAGCCACGCTAGGGAACCCATTCTTCCACCCCATACAGGTATGTTCAAGGACTCTCACAATTTAATTTCTTGCATGGCTTTTCCAAAATGAGACATGAAGCACAAAGTGTTATGCGCAAAGAAATCCGGTGGATTAAAGACCTGAATATAATTATTACTTTTGCATACCAATAACTCATGGATTCCTGGGAAGAAAAGGCAAATCCATCTTATGTTTCAGAGAAATTCAAGTCCTATGCTTCTCCTAATATACAAGAGGAAGTTCACCAAAATAATTTGCTCCCCAAAACACATTCCTTATCTCTGTTTTTAATTTTGCATGGGTTGTCTGACGATGTAATTAAATCTAGATCTTATCTTCCAGGAGCAAACACAGGTTATACATCAGAAAATAGGGTAGTGGTGTAGATGGAACAGTTGTTTGTACTGTACTGTTTTAAGGTCCTTCACATCTTACTAGTCTTTTGTGGCATAATGAAGTACACTGATTGCTATGCTTCCTGCTTGGAAGACATGAGAGCCTAAGATGATAAATAACATATAAGAGGACAGGAGACAGATGTAAATTGTTTCCAGTATTTAAATTCACATTTTTAAGTTCAGTAGTCTCATTCCCAGAATAATTTGCATCTGTATAGTTTCAGCCTGCATTTTTGGGTCTCCCACTGACACTCAGATAGAAGTTATAAACAGAGGAACATACAACTATTTGTTTAGATAGTTAAAGAACCTGGATACTTGTGCTTACATCTGTATCTGCAGTTCAGCACAGATATAAATTTTGACATGTCATTTTGACATGTCACATTTTTAATTATATAGGTTACTTGTGTACAAAAGTATAGATCTAATTATTTTCATTCTTTCTATAGGATGGCAGGCAAAATAAAGAGAATGATAGTCAACATAGTTATAACTTTCAATAAATTGTTCCAGGTTACCTTATCTGTTTACAACTAACAAAGTATTATATTTGCCATTTTTAGTCAGGAATTACTTTACACAGATAAGAACTGAAAAAAGATGATTCAAGATATCACTGTTGCTGTAGGTCTCTGATTGCATTCAAATTTTAATGGCATTTTTATCATTCTTGTCTCATTGATTTTCAGAAAATGTGATTTAAAAATCCTGCTGTCATAACACTCTTTTCATCACGGGCACATTCATTCCATCACAGTCAGACTATGCTGTACATTTCAGGAGTTCATATCCAAGCCCTTTGTCATTCAGTATGGGTCACTATTCTTCAAAGTGCACTTTGAACCTAGTGTGGATTTTATTGCTACTGTCATATTTTAAGAACTCATTAAGCTGTAGACTCATGAGAAGCCTGATTTATAATTTGTAGATTTTCCTATATGGTTGACAACACAATCATAAGACCCATTTTTTCACTTTCTGAATGCAACATCTACCAGTTATAAATGTGAAACTCCAAGATAGAAAGGCAGTTTAGAGATGCAACACATCATCTTATTGCTAACTGCAACACATACTTTACAAAAATTGTATGTTTCTATAACCAGCAGTGATTTACCCTGCCACTGTGCTAAATCATTCAGTAAATACAGTGTTTCATATGACCAGAATTCTTTGTAAATACATTATTTGGACAGAATCTTTCTCCTCAATAGTGCCTTAGAATAGCTGAACATAGATCCCTAAGCTAAAGGCCAGCCATGAACTGCAAGTGTAACACAAACTTGTTTTAGAGCCAGTGAGATTATTTGCTCAAGAATGAAAATACTTTTCTACAAACACTCAAGATATTACTTATTAGCAGCATACCAAAGTAAGTTGGGAACAAGGACATCATTGAATTAAAATAAAAAAGAAAACCTACCCAAAATAAAAACTCATCTTTTTCTTGAGATTTGAAAAGTCTAGCTGACCAATAAGATCTATGCACTTACCAATCTTGCTGTTCTTAGATGACTATTAAAGAGCCATTTTCCAAGTTGTCAGCTGCCAGCAGTAAGTAGATCTCCTGGAAGAAGCTCTTTAGGGTCTTGATGTGGTGGGATATCCCAAAGCTCTTTCTCCTCTGAACTGTCCTCTTCTACCAGTTCGAGTGTCGGATGGAAGAATGCAGCTAAGCAACTTCTACAAACTTTCATTCAATAGTAGGGTTCACTGTCATTTTACAAGGTCCACAGAAATAATCCTATGGAGATATTTGTTTCAGTGCCAACTCTTCAATATTTACCTCTGCTTTGTATCCTGAGGAGCAGATGACCTATGCTTATCCATAAAGGTCAGGTATCATTCATTGCTTCCGAGGGCACTGCAGCCTCTTACTGGCCTAAACCAGAACCTAATCTCAGATGTAGATCATTATCTGCAAAGTTCCTGTTTTAATGGAGAGTTTTCACTCTTTCGGTCCTGGAAAAAAAAAAAAAAAAAGAAGAAGAAGTTGAAATTCTAAATTGCTAATTCACCGGAGAGTTGAAACAAAACCTTCTTCAACACTTTCCTGTGAGTAAACCCTTTCACCACAATTTCTCATCATTTCTCTTCCCACATATCCCTCCTTTCTCCACTTGCACTTATTCTTGGGAATCTTCCAAAAGAGGGAATCAGTGATGAGACATTGCAACCTACACCCCTTTCTCTTAGGGACAGAAAAAAGTTGTGAAGACTTAGGGCTAAGCATGTAAAGACATGAAGAAGTCCTCATGGCTTGCTGTCACTGGAGGGTGAGCTTTGGCAACATAATATGGATGATTTATTACGCCAATAAGCTCTTCTATACCCTTTTGGGTGATAACACGACTGCGTAAGGTGCAAAATACCATGGAAGAGCCCAGAATAACTTACACGTGCAAATGTGAGACTGGAAAAGGCTACAACTCAAGGCAGAGTCAGACAAAAACACAAACGTTGAATCCTGGCATACCCAGGCTAAAGCAGGATTTGCCTGGCTCCATGTATCCAAGGTAAGATGTTCCTGGTTCAAGAGAGAGATTGCCCTGAATAGAGGTTGTGGAGCCATTTCAATGTCACAGAAAGATGCTATTTGTAGAACTGTTATCTTCTGAAGAAAAAATGCTGTGGTACTGAAACTGGATCATGTACAAGATGGGTGGTAGCCCACAGAGAGCCTAGAGGTCTATAAGTCTTCCAAGGTTTTACCAGAGTGCACTGCTCTCTGCCAAGATGAAACATGCCAATACAATCAATTTTCCCTCCCAGCATAAGACCAGTTACATTCACTTTGTTCAGGACAACACCTATGTTTTTTTTCCTCCACGTTCTGAACTAGGGGGATTTGGGAGGCACTGCCTCTAGCAAATGCACTCCTCAAACTGTGCTGCTCTGAATTTTTGGCCCAAACCAGCTGAGTCAAGACCTGCCCCTGCGTGAGCTTCAGCGCTTTGTTAATCAATTGGGTGGGATCCTTTTGTCTTTTCAGTAAACCCTATCAAGCTGTTGCTATCAGTTTGCATCTCCTTGTGTCATTAATACCACAAATTCAGCATATGTTCTCAGGTTAAGTACCTGGTGTTGTACATATACTACATTTTCTCTACATGAGGTTAGGCATAAATACTATTGTCACCCAAAAGAAGAGATATATTGAATATTGTAATATTTAGCATGTTCATATAAAGTAAACAGTCATTTGGTTTACTGCAGTACAGCATATATCCCAGTCAGAAATTCCTGTGTAGTATATTGATTTTCATTGAGTTTTTATCTCTAATATCCCTTTCACAGTCACCCAAACTTGTTATTAAAGAACTTTCTCTCAAAAACTTGGATCTGGACATCATGTTTACAAAATACTGTACTACACTGTGATTTGTCTAGTTAAGAATATGCAACAATTGACAGAAATCCATGAAGCTTTATTGATTTTAGGATAGTGGTGCCAATTCACTTGGATTTAGCTGTACTTTTTCAGCTGAAAAACATTTTTTTAAAAAACTGTCCAGATAAACTTTTGACCCCAATGTAAAAATAAAGGAAAACCAGATTGTATTTTTGTGATATAACTATTATTTTTTTTCCTTCTTTCAAACTCAAGACATAAAAATTGTTTTTCCTTTGAAAAAGTTGCTGGATGAGAATGTCTTATCCTTCCCATGACACAGCCGGACATGTTAACTAACTGTTGCAAAAAGAAGAACTAGTGTACTGTCCCTGCACTTCGATTTGAAAACAGCCAAATTTTGTCTATATTTTCTCCAAGAAATTTCCTTTTATTCATTTCAGCTCATCTTCCCTATGCATTCTTGGAACAAAACACAGAGTAAAATATCAAAAAAGGGAACATGAAGAATACAAAAATACCTTCTAGTCAAATGACTTAGATATATCTCACATTCCACTTAGTCATCTGTAAACTGAATCTTTAGTTGTAGTTAAAGGGAAGAACAGATCACAAAACCAGGTCTCAAACTAACCTTTTCTAAAAGCAGCTTGTATTAACAAGATTTATCAAATGCATGATAGCTGCATGTGAAGCCAAATCTTACCTCAAGATCTGCATACATACAGCTGTCCCTGACCTCAAGTGAACAAAGTATACAAGCCTGCAACTCTATTCTGCTCCTGAATAATCAAAATACTAGTTCTTCCAATGAGCATTTTTTTTTAATCTCTGTCAATGGCATTTACATGCTAACATTTAGAATATAATTAATTGACTCGCTAAATTAGGCCAGCGCTTATTTAGAAGTAAAAAAGTTATGAGTTGCAAGCTTGGTCTTTCAGACAATGAGGCATTGCATACAATGTACACTGTATTTTTTGCTAGCTTCAAATCACTGAAAACAAAAAACAATGGCTCAGTACTGCAGCAAAGTTACTTTTCATTTTGAGAGATACTTTTACCTCAAGACAAGCCAAGGGGATGCAGTTTTCTAAGCTATCCAGAGAGCAAACACATCTTGCAGAAAAATTTTAGTCAGAGACCCTATTTTCTGCTATATTTTCAGTAAATTACCCCATCTTCCCACTATGTATAGATAAATCATACTCACACTTCCTTAATTACTGTAAAGAGTGTATTATAAATTGTTCATTTTCCCAAGATCTACAACCTCATAAAATTAAAATAATATGCATCATCTCTCTTGCATAGCTTCTGGTATGTCACATTCAGCCTTCTTCCAGCATAATCAAATACTCTGTGGGATACTTGTAGTAACAGACATCAGTCTCTGTAATGAAAGATGCCTGCAAAAAATACAGCAGCTATCAGATGTTATTTCATTCTACTAAATCCTAATATTTTCCAAGTACATATGCTCTTTTTAATATGATTTAATTTGGCTATGTTTATTTGGCTTATATTAAACATTTCTATATTGGGTCATCGATACGGAAACTAAGACTATTCAGAGAAAGTAGGGATCTTTTATAGACAATTTTATTATTTTTTTCCACCACCAAATAACTGCATAGAGAGAATTCAGTATTTCCCATCAGGCCAGTGTGACTCACCTCTCAGAAAAGAGAAGACAGAGGTTTGTTAAACCTTGAACGACTGTCCAGGTAAATGAGGGCAGGGATCTTTGGGTTAACTGACCCAAATAAGGGACAGTGTGGAGTGGGGCTGCCCTCAAGTGAGATACTACAATCCCTTCTGTTCTTGAGGATGTCAGGACAGATTTGGCTGTGCAAGCAGACAAGTCTAAGGACTTCCCAGACTATAATTCACATGGATGATACCCGATTTTGCTTCAGAACCAGGAGTCAGGAGCTACCATCCATGGACCTTCAAATAAACAGAGCTAAAGGACAAAAAATATGCCACAGCACAGACTAAGAGTCTCATTTTTTCAAGGTCTGACCAGGATCTTGATGTCCTTCATAGGCTGAATGAGAATAAAGCTATAGAAATAAACTAGAAACACCAGGAAGAGGTGCTTTGTTTGTCACCATTCCAATCTCTGACTACTGGAGTGCCGCCAGGCAAAATCTAGTGCATTTGGATAGCCAAGGATCAGTCCTTAGAGATAACTGACCAGGCAATAGACTTTTAGCAACAGGGCAGGGGCAGCCACAGGCTATGAGATGATAGGCCTTAAATTTGAGGTAGAGGTCCAGATTTCTACCACCAGTATCAGTTTCTGTAAGGTCAGTTACAATGAAGGTGTTCACTGGAATTGCAGGGTACCAAAGCACGTTCAGCCCCAAAATTTCTGAAATCCAGATCCAAGCCGTGCTTTAGCTTTCATTTTGTCCAAGTCTAATTTGTGCCTTTATAGGCACTCATATACATCTAAGAAAAGACCATTCAACATTAGAGGAATATTCAATAAAACTGTCCAGAGAAATAGCTCAGGATCTTTTACTTTGGATGCTAGTCAGAAACTATGTCTAAATTACAGATCTCAGCATCTCACCATTGAGAAATGGCAATTAAAGAATACTTTTTAAATTACCTGCAACATACTTATGCATCTGCGCAAGAACTTACTCATTTGCAAGACTTTGCTCATTTACAATGACAAAAGTCTTGTTCTAGGATCCTCACTTTTTACCTCCAACTTTTACTGTAGCTACTCATTATATTCATTCTCCAGCATATTTTAGTGTCCAAATCACCATGCTAGAAACGAAGATAAGAGGAGTCTTTTGAGCTTCTCCACAACTCTGACAAACACCATATTTAATAAAATGACTCTATTGCATGATCCAGAACTTTGTTCTCCCTCTGAGCATGATTTATTCCGCATCTATGTAGTCAATCAAATGCCAAAATTACTTTTCTTTTATTACCCAGGGCTGGCAGAACAGTTTCAGTTAAAATAATTTATATCAACTGTTTCCGGTTAATGGAAATTCAAAGTGTTTAGACAGCCTTTTTATTTCTGGTGCTTAAATTCTCAGGAAAATAGTGAAATATAATTGGTACCACATGTTTTTTATTGTTTTCCACATGAAAGAATCATGATATTCAGTAGATCACTGAATTATGCTGTGGCATTGTGCCAAATCATCAAACAGCAAGGTCACATGTGATGAAGGTACAGCATTCAAAGTGGGAATAACATATATCATGTCTTTGAATCAGAGGTTAATTTCAGTTGGTCTGAGTAAATCCAGCCATCAAACGTTCTGATGTTTTTCCCACTCTCCAAAGTATCACCCTGTAAATTATTAAAACAAGTCCAAGAATATGGGCAAATATTCACCAATAAATAACAGAATAATATGACACTATCATTTCAAAGACTACATTACGTTAGATCTGAGTCAATTGGTTCAATCACTTTGGAAATGTTAATAACCACTGAATATGAAGATATCTATCATATTCCAGGAATATCACTGTCATAGAGAAATAATCTCTTTATCCCACAGTTGTGCTGGCTGAAGAAATATGTTCACTAATTATTTTTAATATTGTTAATGTATGAGCATTTGCTTTACAAAATCAGAGCTACCTTAAGAAAATCCTGTAAATTCTTCAGCTTTGTTTCTAAGGTCTTCTATTTTGTGTGCAAGTGTACATCAGTACTTGAAGCTTTTTATCATACTTTGACTTATTTTGTGATGCTATTTTGCATTCATTTCTGCTGCACCATTACAACCTGATAATTTGCTGGAAGGAGAATATACTCTTCAAAATATATGACTTACATGCTGGAGCAATTGGGTATGTACCAAGAATTAGAATTCTAGTACTAGGCAACAGTCAAAAAGCACGGAGGTTAGAACCACATATTACTGTTTCATTCCTGAAACCAAAATCCTTTCAGATAACATATAAATTAAAAGCTGCTAGACTTGAAAGATATAAGGTCCTTTTTGTCAGATCCAATTACTACTTGGTTCTTTTCTGGTAAAACTCCAAAATGGAGTTTTTCCATGCTTAACCTCCAAAAATTATGTTTTACCTAACATTCTGCCTACATTTTTTAAGCAAAATTGTTTTATAGCATAGGATTTATGAAAAAAAAAAACAGAAATGTAAAAATTGCAGACCTCAGATTTTCAAATGAGTTAAAAACAAACCAACAGAACATTTAAGCACTAAATTATATGAATTTTCTTAAGGTTTGCCACTAGTTGTGATGTCATTATAGTACTTCTAATTTGGACAGTGCTTTACATATAGAAAACAAATTTTTCATTCTCAGAAGGCTTGGTCCTCACATCAGACAACATACAGTCATATATACATACAGGGACGGGTCAGACAACAGGAATGTGTGGAGCTGTCATGACTAAAACTGCCCACAAAGGTTTTGCACATGAGTTTCTCATCATTGTAGCACCTCTTCTTTTTAATATGATTTTAGAAACTGCTTCCAGAGTAATGTATCTAACATCAGAAGAATTACTGTCAGTGGCTAAAGAATTAAAACTTTTAAGTAACAGTTCCCTGTTATGATAAAAATATTATCAATAAAAGTGTGATTGGCCTTTGTATCCAATGGCATGTTTTTGAAGAAAAACAGGAAACACAGCAGATTTTCTCTCTCAGTACTTCTCAGGCAGGAAATTTAATTTTTCGCTTTCTGGAAGAGTTTCAGTTGTAAAGACTTTTGAAGGAATACAATGGCAGTATGGGCGAAATTGATATTTGAAATGAGGAAACACTAAATTCATGGCAGTGACTATGTTATAATCCAGTACCTTGGCCTTTCCTGGAGACAGAACAAACATTGCTCTAGGATTTGAGTGATTCTGTGGATAATATTTGAATCTGTCAGCATAGCTCTTTGGGGCACAGATTAATTTATTAGAAAAGCAACCTCTCTAAAAACCTGAGAAGGCAAATGAGACAGGAAAGGCTTCCTTACTTCTTTCTGCACACAAACAAGATACAAAATGGCAAGCTGGCCATTTTAAAGTTCTCCCTACATTTTGCTTCTGTGGACACGCCATTCAGTTATAAATAAATTAGCAGTGTTAAAAGCTTCATTTACACCAGATCGGCAAAAAAACTTTGCAGAGACTATCTGATGAGCTTTTTGTAATGACAAGCTTCTCCATTAGAAAGAGCTTTATCTGCTGCTTAGGCAAGACATAGAAAGTGGAAATAGTGGGATGAAAAAAAAAACAAACAGAAATATTTTTAGTTGATGTGCATCTTGTAACATTTTTAGATCTGATCAAATGACCTTGTAAATTGGGCAACGCTACAATCGGTGACCTGCTGCTTCTCAGTCAGAATGTCAGATGCTTGGCTGGGTTGGCAATTCTCACTGGAATGATGTGAACCATTTTCAGTCTATCTTGAATCAACTCTTACACACTCTGGGTGCACTGTGTGAAGTGTTCTGCACACATGGGCATGGAATATTTTCACAGCTGTGAAGTTGGCAACCTTCTCTTCCCTACCTAAAGGCCCATCCTACAGCCATCTGACTGAGTGAATCAGAAGAGGACAAGTCATGAGGTTAAATCCCAAAAACACTTCAGAAATCCCAAATCCTGGGATTTGCTGGCAAATGGGAGATAGCTGCAGGATAGTAAAAGGCCCCAAGGCTTTCCATAGCAACAGAAGCAATTACACAACCTAGATATGTTACCTTTTCCTTCTACAGGATGTTCAAAGCAGGAGGAAAGCAAATGCTTCCTTTTTCTTGTGGGAGCAGTAAAATACCTAAGAGTCCTCCTCTTGATGAGAAAATCCACTAAATGTATTCATTCTTCACCTCCATAGAGAAGAATCTGTTGCAAGACGAGACTGGGCAAAAGTATAGCTTTTAGTAGGATGCACATAAGTGAGGTGCAAATCAAAAGTTGATCTGATACTCAATATGTACATGTACCTGTGCAAATATCAACTGCAAATATTTGTTTAATGACTAAGCTTTTACACTCAATACTTGCCTTCATTTTCTGGAATTGGTTGTGAATGCAGAATTACCATTATAGTCATCTTCACTTTACTTTTTCACCCTTACTTTTTAATTTATTTTTAATTACACTTTCCTGGGTATCTGCTTAAGGAGATTTGAAAGTTCTTGAAGAAAGGCAATGCTTGGGTCTTTCTCAACAATGGAAAATAGATTTTTTTTTTTGCTGGAAATTGCTACAGGGGGTGGAAAAAAGGATTGGGTAAGAATCTGAAGTATTTAAACCCATATAAGTCCAACTCCCTGTTGTGAGATCAGCAGCAGTTTACAGTCAGTTTTCATCTGTCTTGCCCTCATTTTTCCAAAAGAATTTGCATATATCTTAAACATAGCTCCAACCTTTAAAAACATAAAAACTTCTCAAAAATGAGCTTATGTGCAAATGCTATTGGATAAACAATAGTCAAGAAAGTTAGACAATGCAACAATACTTACAGATTATGACTACAGTCATGAAATACTTTTGCCACTGGCAAATAAACTAATAATCTTGCTGTTTTATGCCTTCACATCTTATGCAAAATGTTTTTCATTTAATATTTATGTAGCCATGTGCAATGAGATATAAAGCTTTGGATTCTATATAATCCCCTTGGGGGAAGCTTGTAGAACCAACATATCAAGGTTTTCTTTTGATGCTGTGTTCTGTAATGCCTTTTGTGTGTACTTCCTATCTCTATGTATATAAGATTAGAAGAAAACAGATCAATTTTGCAGAAAAATTCTTGCCACGTGGCTTGAGAGGTGACAATGCATATTGTTCCTCAGTGTGCCAGCACTCCACATTCCTTGAAATTTTTATTTGGAGGCAGGTTTTAGCAGCAATGATATGTGGCCATGATGAAGCATCACTTTTGCAACGCATTCCACTCCTGCAAGTGTATTCTGGGAATTTAGTAGGAGTGCCCAGGCTCAATATGCTTTCCAGCCTTGGGGATACACTATTTCTTTGCATTGGCATATATCTATTCTCACAGATAACCTGCAGTCTGTATTCCCACTTGTAACATAAAGCCCATCTGGAAATGCTTTCAATAGGACACCTTTCCTATTTCATTCTTAAGTATACTCAATAGAATGACCAAATCAAGTGGGAGGAAGCACAAACTTTAACCATAAATGAATGATGCATAAGACATTCTTTCTCAGATTTGTGTGGCTTGTTCAACCCCATCTAAGTAGTTGAAATAACAATGTATTTCATTGGATACCTGTGCAGTCTCTTATTTTTTGTTCACTTTTATGCGTATGATTTAGAGTAAAACATTTAAAATATTGTATAAATTTTGTGAAAAGAGCAACAGGTTCATCTTGCACTACCACACAGCCACTGCAGTTGATTAGTTTATTTGCATCATTTTTGCAGCCTGTACTGTAATGGCTCTGGACTGCCAGGCCAAGAGCACGAACGTGATTATCTCCCTTTTTACTTCACACTCTGCTACGAGAATATTCTGAGCCATCTGCTGTCATCAACACTAAGTCTACAGTCCCTATAAGTACGTAAATTAGTGCAGGTCAAAAAGTACGAACAATTCTTTCTCCAAATGGTGGCCACCATGTAGCCTTTCAAGCTATACCCATTACAATAATCTCATCCCAATTATGTTCTATAGTAACAAGTTGCATGGCTCTCAGATCCTAATTATTTAATTTAACTGTTAGGAAGAGCTGTCACTGTGGATTGTTTTGAATAATGAGTGATTTTTCCATTCATTTTTAAATGTGTTGCTGCATTGCTCAACTCTGCTGTAGTATCAAATTCACTTCAACGCAATTAATAAAAGGGGAAAAACTATCCCCAGAGAGCATGGAGGAATTCTTCCCTGCAACTGTCACCCTTGCTAACAGAACTGTCACCAAACAAGTAACCTTTAAATCTGAGCTGGGATTACAGACTCCTGGAGCAGCCATCTGAAAGTACATGATAGACGATATTTTCTACCTTAGCCACACTGTGGTAAGAATAATCCTGGTGACTTTGGCCCCAAACAGTTCCAGGCTTCAGTCAGATACAACAGGCTTAGTAAATCCCAGCGAGAATCTGCAGCTCGGGCTGCTTTTGCTAGAGTTGGTCAGATGGTGGTTTTAGCTTTCTTTTTCCTGACACAGGCAAACAACTATATCCATGAAGTCTACTGAAAAAAGCCAGGTGTTAGGGCATGCCATGCTCACTTTTGTAAACAGAGGATCAATTTGGAAGCAGGAAAACACTCCTTCCGCAGCAACACAGCTTAGCTGAGGGAAATGCAGATTCAGCTATAAATCAAAAAACCACCAAGTTCTCTCTGAAATGGAACTGGATTAGAATATTATCTTGCAATACCAGCGGGGAAGACTATATTAAATTTTGGCACTCAGAAACAAACTCTGCAGCACTAATGCTTTTTTTCTTTTTTTTTGGCTTATTTAGCCAATAGAGCTGCTTCAGCAATTAAATTTTCATTGCTGAGAAGTAATTATCTCTCCTACTTTTATTCATGATCATCAGAACAACTTCCAAACAAGTGCAGAAACTCTTTACAAGATTAATGTGATGGAGCAAATCTGAAATTCAGTGTCACAGTGCATCCAGAAACATCTGTAGGCCCAATGCTGCAAAAAGGAAAGTTCCCCACCTAACTATCCTTGTACTAAAAAAACTACCAATATAGATTGATAAATATATTGTTTTCCTAACAAAATGATGCAAATAAAACAGCTGGGGTATATTTAATGACATATGTAGATGGGATAAAATGAATAGATAAGCTAGAAATACAAAAAAAAAAAAAAAACCTGTTAAGAGGTCCAATTTTTGCTTGCTGGTTTGGGGATTTTTCTAAAGACATCTTTATAAAACTATAAATACCAAATAATGCTGATCATGGAATAGCTGTAGGAGGAATACTTCAATACTGGCACTATCCCATGAGATTTGGAAACTCATTTGATTACACTAATCCTGAAACAGATAAAACAGGAAACCATAAAAGGTATTTATAGCCAAAAGCTTTAGTGCCTGTAAATTGCAAAAGGATAGCCAGAATTCATGATTGCCAGATTGCACTACCAGATTTCCACACTTATACAGAAAGGTCAAATGAGTTTCATAAATTGGATGTTAAAACCTGAGTATGTTCAAGAAATAATTCCTGAGGCCTAATCATCTGAACATGCTTCAACTGTCCTATCATAAGTTGCCAGAAAAGTATTTTATAGCGTTGAAGAGCCTTAAACATCTTGTAGCAGTTCTCAAGAAAATTTTACTTGAGACTAACATCATCCAAAAGGCTTGAAATGCTCTATAAAGTACACAGATAAAACAGATAGATATAAATCTCACCCATTTCAACAAAAAAACATGAACACTTCAAGTAAGTCTACTTCCTCTCCTTTTAACATCTCCTTAGAGACACCCACTACTTACTGATACTACGTTCACAGTATATTTTATGCTGCAGACAAAACACTGCTAGCATGACCTATTGGTAATCAAAATATTTAGAAACAATGTCACAGTTAATACAAGTTGACTGACAGAAAACATTAAGTACACCTTTGCATCTTTTCTGTATTTTATCCATTCCTTTTCACTTAGTAGGGCATCCCCAACTCCAGCAACATCCTTTATTCATACACAGTATGAACTGCAATGGTTATGGTGTCTTAGCCTGAAGTGGAATAAATATCATAAGAAGAGATGGCAGAGGTTATAATTGGGATAATGAAAACAGGATATAAAAATTAAGAATAACAGTAGATAAATAACAAATTGAAGAGTAACTGTCATTGGCTTTTTTGAGGTAAGCACTCTCAGCATAAATTCTATACTCAGTTTCCCTTTTCTATCCACTCTGGTCCATTGAAAAAACATCAATCAATGCTCTTGGTCAGGACACCAATAACAATGTTTCTCCACGTAGGATTCAAGCATCAACATTCTCTTAGCAGCCACTGACAGGCTGCTTGTTTACAGAGTTACTTCATTTTCAATATTACACCTGTTGTCTGCAAAATCATGAATGATGTTATTTTTAAAGAGCAGTTATTGTCCTATCTCAACTCTACCTATAAGAATCTTCCTGAAATCTTTGATAGGAACAGACTTGAGACAACTGAGCACTTCTGTAAATGCCCTGCTCAAAGAAAGGAGGGAAGCACAAGCCACCATAACCACACTAGGAAATATCAAAAACACCTAACCTGTCTGTTGCAGAGATCTTTTCAAAATTAATACTCCAAGCCAGCGAGAATGATAGACAGACTTCTGCGCCCATGCGGAGATGATCACAGAAGTGTGGGCTGCGTTTCTAAATAAATCCTTATGTACTCTCCACAAAGACTACATAAAGCAAGGCAGAAGGCAGGAAAAAAGGAGGAGGGAAGGGGCAAAGAGCATTTTGTTCCATATTCTTCTATGCATATATCCACTTTGTTTTAAATCATCCAAGTCTTCTTTACTTTCAAGTCTTCTATCACCTTTGCTCCAAAACTATTAAGAAAAAGATACAACTATTACCCAGTTTCCAGATGAGCTGATATTGCACAATTTAAGGTTATGATAGGAAGACAAACATTCCTGTTATTACTTTTTTTTTCTGGTATTTCTTTTTTGCTTTTCTGGCAAAATATGGAGTTCACGAAGAGTGGAAACCATGCTCCCAACAGCTACTTACTCCATTAAAAGGCACAGCTCTGTAAGTGAGGAAAATGTACAACGCAGCACACATGGTGCTGCTATGAAAATCTTTCTTTCCTCTCTGACAGGGGACATGTGGGGAGGGAGCTCAACTGTCAAGCATTTGGTAGATATTCTACCAACATAAAAAGCAACTATCATGAAAAAGAATAAACCAAAATCCCATTTTCTGTCAAAAAAAAAAAAAAAAAAAAGTGCCATTAGAAAATCTTCTCTCAGCCTTTACACGGATGACTATGTGCCCCTGCGAGTGAAACGCAGTTGCTTAAGCACAAGTGCCTGGTGCCATTTTAGCAGCCTTAGGGCATGTGAATGTGTCTCCATGGGGCTGGCAGGCAGGATTGAGAGGAAACGCCCCTGCAGGCTGAAATGGCAACTGGAAGCCAACTGGGTTGCTCTAGGGCATCTTAAAGAGCACAATACGGCTATGCTTAGGTAACTGAACCCCACTCACAGCGTATGTCTCACCACTAGCAGGGTCTCTGTATTCACATCTCTTTGACTACTTTTTTTTTTCCCCCTCATGGAAGGGAAGTAACTTGACGAGAGAGCAAAATGTCTAAGTGAGGCACTAAAGGACTAGAAAATACAAAAAGAAGTGAAGAGAGAAAAATAAGCAGGGGCAAAACAAGCATCAGAAGAACAACACTGGAAGATTTACTGAAGTCTCCAGTCCTAAGATTTCCAGACATTGATCCTGAGGCATGAAAACCTCTATGAAAAGTGCTCCTCTGCAGCCATCCACTCATGGATTTGTCATTCACTCCTGCAATTGTCATACACATTTGCACCCTTTCTATCTCGCCTACCGAAGTAGAGAACAGAACAGAATCTGAATGTTGCACAATGGCAACAGGTGGTGATAATCCCATGGATTTCCTCGAAGATATTATGGGAAATTAAATTTTTACTGCCTGGCCCATGCTACTAATATAAAAATGCAAACAAAGAGTAGAGGGGAGAGCTTGGGTGGGGGGGAATGTCTGCTTCTGATTAGAGGAATACAGTACGCTTTGCCTGAACCTTCCAGGGCCAGAAATCATCCCACGTGTCAATGCCTGCATCTCCCTCTGAATTTTAATGGTATTTATTCCTTAGCCACCTAATTCCACTTGTGCTTCCTGAGCAGTGAATGTATGTAGTGTCAGCTGATAGATGAAAAGAGCTGTTCTTCAGACACATGTTGTGCTTTGCACACAGTAATGCCTATCTGCTTTGGAATCGCCGTGCTTTTCCTGCACCTGAAAAAAAATGGAGCGACTTCAGTATCTGTAAAGAATTTATTTCTTTGCTCATACTTTATGAATGATAACACTGATATCTTCAAGTTATGAACAGACTTGTTTCCCAAGAAATACCTTATGTGTTACTTCACAGAATCACACAGAACTACAGAAACGTTAAGGTTGGAAGGGACCTCTAGATATAATTTAGTGCAACCCCCTTGCTCTAGCAGGGACACCCAGAGCACGTGGCACAGGGTGGTGTCCAGGCAGGTTTGGAAGATCTCCAGAGAAGGAGACTCCACAACCTCTCTGGGCAGCCTGTTCCAGGGCTCTGTCACCCCCAGTACTTCAGAGCTTTTTTCTAAGAGATCACCACAGTTTAGAGTCAAAATAAATTTCACACTTCTTTACTGTACATAGGCCCTACATTAAATGGCCACTTTCATCTGAAAAAAACACAGGCATTACATATGTATATGCCATAGGTTCCTCAAATTAATTATTTTTAAGCAAAGGCAGAATACTACAGTCCTCATTCACCATTTCTGCCCATACTGTACAGCATGTATCAAGATTACCTACTGAAGTACAATATTAGCAAGGCAGCAAGAATCCCAGTAGCTACTTATGGAGGCTGGGCAGCCTATCTAGGATACTCGCCACAGTCGCTTTGCATTGAAAGTACCACTAAATTCATTAATGTAGACAGAGGCAGAAAAAGAAAACCACATTTAAAGCTGGATAGCATATGCCAGGGGTTTTACATCCACTTGCAGTGGTATAAAATGGAGAAACAACGATTCAGTCCTTCAGCATGACACCTGCGCTCTAACAAAAGGACCTACCTAACAGACAACGTAACCTCACTGTATTTCTAGCACTGAAAAACATCTTCCTCCTCCAAGGAAAGCATAGAGGGATTTTACCTTGCACAGTGGAGCACACAGCAGACCCCAAAGCTTCCAGTGAGTGAGCTAGCTCCACACCTGGGAAACCATATAGTTGAGACTGTATTTTCTCCAAATGAAGATGAGTAGAAAAGGGCATTTGCTACCTCAGACCAAGAGCTATGGTCTGCTGCTTCTAGCATCAGTGCTAGTTTATCTGTATGGTACTGAGTTGCACCTTATGGCCTCTCTAATTCAAGTCTAGCTCAGAGGTCTTTGTCTTTTTCTCCTTACTATTGCCCTAATTATAAGCCCAAATTCAGAGACACACTAAGCAGCAAGCATAGGGAGTTCATCATAAAGCACTGGACTCAATAGGTACAAATTCTGCTTAGTTCAAGAGAAAAGATGCTAAATTCATAGTATGCTAACTTCAAGTTAAGTAATACAGAAATTATTCTTTTAATGTATCTGTCACAAGCTGTATAAGAATTCTTACAGACAACTTACTAACACGTTCAGGAGGAAAACAAGAGCTTTCTTGCACAGAGTAAACAAAGGCCCACACTTGTACAGAAACATGAAGAAAAGACTTCTTTACATGCATTTCACCCTCTACAATTCCCTATATCTTGGGCATAGGTTTTCAAAGGCATCTTTTCATTCTGGAGTGCGCACAGCGATGTGCAGACTCCAAATACAGTGATACAGCTCCAAATGGGAGCCTCTTCCTTTCCTTACTTACTATCTTGCAAGTCTTTAAACACCAGTTGGCTGCACTGCAAGCCATATCACATCAGAAAAGTTGTCAGCACTTTCCCAGTGCCAAGAAGTTCATCTCAGTTTTTCAGATTGTCTCTGGATAGGAGCTTTTTCCTTTTACAACAGGAAAAAATAAATAAAAAGGAAAAGAAAAAAAAGGAAAGGAAAAAAAAAGAAAAAAGAAAAAACCCCACCTCAATCTGAGGTCTATGTTCCCAAAGTTAAAAGGTAGTCTTTTAAGGTATTCCTCAGTTTTCAACTACAACTCTTAATGCAAAATACCATGCACAAAACCTACTAGGTCAAAATGGTATCCTTAGCTGGCCAGAGACAACATTCTTTAGATGTTCAAGCACATCAGTGCAGTTTTGAGACATGCTTCAAATGCAAGATTATTGCCACTAACATTCAATACTTAAAAAGAGGATTCTATTACTCTACAGAGAAGATGCTACATGAACATTAATGGACTACATAAAGCATGAAAGAAGGAGCAAAAAACCTCTGTTTTTCTTATGGCTATATTTATCCAAAGCATCACACTGGTCTCGGACAGATGACTTTGTCTCTACTCTGAGTAACACTGGAATAACTGTAATTTCTGGTAAGAATAAATATTTATGAGATTCTAACTATGGATTCTGGGAAGTTTTAACTTCATATTCCTATTTTTTTCCATCTCTCTCCCACTGCTCTTTAATTCAATATGTAGCATAAATGGAGATCTGGCACAGATTATCAACACAGCTCAATGTCTAGTTTTTAATTCTAAAAGGGAACACTGTTCTGGATATTTGACAAGTGTGAAGGTCTTCTGCAAAATCCGTCTTTTAATCATTTGTGCAAAACCAAATACAGTGAAGTACTTCAAAAAGGAATCTGAGCTCTAGAATGGTCTTCCTCATTTATTATTATATTATTTCATTATCTGTCTACTGATATTTAATGTATGAGACTGGTGGTAAGACACATTCAGTGCATATCACCAGATCTACAAATTCAACAAACTGATCACAGAAAATAAACAAAAAATCCAGCTGCTGGTAATTGTGCCATCTTCCTCAAACCTCAATCCAGTTAAGAGATTCTGGTTCAGACTATTGCAATACAAAGCATTGATGGTGCTACAGCCAAAAAAATAGAGACATTATTAACTTCATGTCCTTATCTTAAATGCCTTTTGTCCAGTCCTTTGATGTAGATACTAAATACATGTCATTCAATTTCATTTCAGTGCTCAAGTTTACTTTTCTCCTTACTTTACATATAACATATGTTCAGTTATTAGAGTTTTTCTGCATATTACATCACTTTTACTAGTGACCTCATGAACTCACACTGCTGATTCAAAAGGATTAGCGACATTTGTTTGACATTTCTTTGAACTTATGTCTACTGAAGGATGGGCTGTTGAACAGAAGTTCATCCTGCTGCAAAAATAATAGAAAATAGACTTTGGTATCTGTTAAAAACATGTGTATCAGCAGGCAATCTCCTCTTACAACAGGGAATTACTTTTGATAATGCAAAAAACTTTGATCAAACCCTTATACTGTGTAGCAATACATTCACTCCTACTGCCTTACTTGGTTCCAGTGGCTAAGCTACTTCAGATTCAATTACTGCAGCCTGACTCTGATAGATAACAGGATAAAGTAGCTGCAGTAAATTATGCAGAGTTCTAGATTGTCTGTCTCCAAGGTACTCCCACTGAACTTGAGGAAAGTTTAAGGTATTCAGTGGACAACAACCTTCAAACAACTGGAATAGTATTACTGACAACTGAAACATTTCCAGCTTTACGAAGCAGTTAAATACGGCTTCAAAGAGCCACAAATTTTAGGCCTACTTCTGAGTATTAACAAGATCATTCTATTTGTACATATTTTCTAGAAAATTACAGTAAATAAAATACAGTTCCTTTTTACATATGTGGAATTAAAATATATCCATATTTTTGGCCTTGCCTCATCTTTTTTTTAAAAAAAAAAAAAAAAATTTACTTTTATTTACATCCAGTATTTTATGGAACAGAACCCCTCTTTAATCTCATGTTCCAGATTCACCTGTTCACAGACAAGATATATGTTCTGCAAACATATGTATTTCCCATCTTAGTTTATGAGATCTTTAATTCACTACATCATGTTTACTTGACATAGACAGGACCATTAATGTCACTAGGAGAGAAATGTAACTCAAGTGAAAAATAAGCAATGGCATGGCAAGAACAAAAGTTTGTTTTCACACATATATTACAAAGAAAAAAGATAGAAAATGTGCCTTCAGAAAGCACACACACTGTTTTCTCCAATTGTTCACTTCTAGCTCTTGTTTCTCTCCTTCAGGGAAGCTAGAGAAAGGCTACCTTTCTTTTGTGTTCCTAGTTGCAGCAGTCAATGTACTCAAGGCTTTACTGAAATGCAAAGTACAAACAAAAAGAGATGATGGAACACACACAGCCTTATTCAACAATTCTCTAGACAGAGCATTTTTCCTAAAACAATCAGCCTTTTAGTGAAGCATGTACTTTTCACTTATTTGTTATGTTTAACAAAATTTGTTTTAGATAAGTAGATAGGAGAGTGCACTTGTGTGCACACACATGCATGTGTTAATATTAACTGTCACGTCAGTCCAGGAATTTGGCACAAAACAATACAGTACACTATTATCCTATAAATCTAACCCCCCTTGGAAATCAGCCAGGGCTGCACTATTTAAAATACAGTTTGCATATTGTCATATATTTTAAAAAATACATGGCTAATAACATACATCAAAGCCATCTTTTCTTCACATGGGAAAAATAAAATAAAGGAAAAAATAATTGCAAAACCATAGCCA